>NC_091187.1:3425469-3478083 GCF_040958095.1 Procambarus clarkii | reverse complement strand
CGTCTTTTTTAAGAATGACATATATTGGCGACTTGTCACCTCTCCTGACAACTATCTCCTTGTTCTCACGAAGGCTTTTAGCTGCCGCTCTAAGCTCGGGGGACAGTATGGTGCTTCTGTAGTTGCCTCGATTCTTTCCTCCTTCTGCAATAAGTTCTGCTTGTAAGGTATCTTTGGTAGTGACCTTCTTTTGTGTCTCGAGGTCGAATATGTCGTCCAACAGAATTTCCAACTCCACTTTCCGGGCCATTTCACTCGGTCTGGACATAACATGACAGTTTATGCCCAGATTTAGGAGAGTGACTTGGTCCTCAGTGAGGTTAATTCCTGCAAGGTTCAGGAAGCCATCTCTTGGTCGTGGAATTGCCATAGGTCCTCCATATAATGTTGTTAGTTTCTTGATAATCCTTGTTTCAGTGCTGAGGTGATGTTGGTCTGTGAGGATGTCGAGGTGTTGTTCAATGCGGGTACGGATACTATGGTCGATGTTGCTATTTCTCCACTCGTTTGTAGCATGAAGTAGTTGCGTTTTTTTTTGTCTTTGATTTCATTCTCTGCCTTGTATATCTGATCACGAATCAGATCCTGGCGATATTTTATCGTGAAGGCTTGATTCCTTGCTGCTGGGTCGTGCACTTTAACATTAGTATATTTTGGTAGCAGTCTTTCCTGTAGACATATTTTATTAAATATGACCGTACTTAGTTATATCGTACTAAGACTAGGGAAAGGATAGGTCCATTAAAAACTGAGACAGGTCAAATAACAGATAGTGATGAAGAGATGAGTAGTATTTTTAATAAATATTTTGTATCTGTATTTACTAAAGAGGAACTTAACAATATGCCTTCAGCCGAACAAGTCTATGTGGGTGGGGACGAGGACAGGTTGACGAGTTTAGCAGTTACCAGGGAGGATGTTCTTAAACAAATAGTAAAACTCAAACCAAACAAATCCCCAGGGCCGGATGAAGTGTTTGCTAGGGTGCTTAGGGAATGCAAAGAGGAGCTTTGTGACCCACTGTCAACCATATTTAATAAATCAATAGAGTCAGGCAGAGTGCCAGAGTTTTGGAAAGTTGCTAATGTGATACCAGTTTTTAAGAAAGGAGATAGATCACTTGCGTCTAACTATCGACCAATTAGCCTAACGTCTATTGTGGGAAAGTTACTCGAATCTATAATAGCAAATAAAATTCGTCTTCATCTTGAAAAACATAAATTGATAATTGAGTCGCAACATGGTTTTATAAATGGTTATCATGGTTTAACAAATTTGTTATATTTTTATTCTAGCATTGTTGAGGCAGTTGATAGTGGTAAGGATTGCGATGTTGTATACCTTGACTTTAGCAAAGCTTTTGATACAGTGCCACATGAAAGACTGATTAAAAAGATAGAGTCTCATGGTATTGGGGGTGCTATATTAAGCTGGATTAGGGCATGGCTATACCAAAGGAAACAGAGAGTTAGTATAAATGGAATCAAGTCAGAGTGGGAAAATGTTGTAAGTGGAGTGCCTCAAGGCTCTGTCCTGGGACCTCTGTTGTTTATAATATATATAAATGATTTAGATTCAGGTTTGAGTAGCAACATTTGCAAATTTGCCGATGATACGAAAATCGGTAGGGAAATTAATTCGGAGGAGGACTCACTATCACTTCAAGTTGATCTAGATAGGGTTTTTGAAATGGTCAAAGGATTGGCAGATGGTGTTTAATGCTGATAAATGTAAAGTTCTGAGGTTAGGTAATGATGATAGAGTTACAAGATACGAGCTAGATGGTGTTGTGATTGCGAAGTCGGATTGCGAAAGGGATCTGGGAGTTATGATTAGTAAGAATTTAAAACAAAAGGATCAATGCATAAATGTTCGTAATAAGGCAAATCGGACACTTGGATTTATTAATCGCAGTGTTAGTAACAAGACACCTGGTGTGGTTCTCAAGCTATATCTTGCTCTAGTTAGGCCCCATTTAGATTATGCAGTTCAGTTTTGGTCGCCATATTATAGAATGGATATAAATTCACTTGAACGTGTCCAGCGTAGGATGACTAAGTTAATTCCCCAAATTAGAAATCTTTCATATGAAGAAAGATTAACAAAGCTTAAGTTGCATTCACTGGAAAGGCGAAGAGTTAGGGGTGACATGATAGAGGTTTACAAGTGGATGAATGGACATAACCGGGGGGATATTAATAGGGTATTAAAAGTATCAACACAGGACAGAACACGAAACAATGGATATAAATTGGATAAGTTTAGATTTAGGAAAGACTTGGGTAAATACTGGTTCAGTAACAGGGTTGTTGATTTGTGGAACCAATTGCCGCGTAACATTGTGGAGGTGGGGTCCCTCGATTGTTTCAAGCACGGGTTGGACAAGTATATGAGTGGGATTGGGTGGTTATAGAATAGGAGCTGCCTCGTATGGGCCAATAGGCCTTCTGCAGTTACCTTTGTTCTTATGTTCTTCTTATGTTCTTATGACCGAAAAAGTAAGATTAATAATTCTAACACGAATTTTCTCAATCTTTCGTACATTATGCTTCACTGTTGGAGGTAAATCAAAAATCACTTCTCCAAAATTCATTTTTATTTCTAGTCTGACGCGACACGGGCGCGTTTCGTAAAACTTATTACATTTTCAAAGACTTCACAAATACACAACTGATTAGAACTTGCGTTTCCCTGATTTTATATCTACATTTGAGTGAGGTGGGAAGGGTGATGTGGCATTACATTTGAGTAAGGTGGGAAGGATGATGTGGCATTAGAGGATATTAATAGGGTATTAAAAGTATCAACACAAGACAGAACACGAAACAATGGATATTGAATAGAAGTGTTTGTAGAAAGCCTATTGGTCCATATTTCTTGATGCTTCTATATTGGAGCGGAGAACTTGAAACCGGCCATATACTGCAGGTATGTTGACGACATTTTTACACAGGTACCTGATGTCAGACATCTGCAGGAGCTGAAGGAGGCATTTGAGCAGAGTTCCGTGCTGCGTTTCACTTACGAGACGGAAAAGGATGGGAAGCTGCCTTTTCTAGATGTAACAGTCATGGAAAAGGGCGGAGGTTTCCACACTGCAGTCTACACAAAGGAAACAAACATAGGAATGTGCCTAAATGCCAACAGCGACTGCCCTGACAGGTACAAGAGGAGTGTTGTTAACGCATACGTCGACCGTGCTCTCAGCCACAGCTCAGAATGGAAGCAAGTCGACGAAGAACTCTGTAGGGTAAGGCAGGTTCTAGTCAATAACGGCTTCTCCAATGGTTTCATCGAAGACATCATAAGAAGGAAAGTGAAAAGCCATGCAACCTCCGAAGAGACAACTAACACAACACCTATACCCCCTATTAGACTATTTTACAGGAACTTCTTTTCCACAGCTCATAAAACAGAGGAAAGGGTCCTGAAAGATATTGTTAATAGAAACGTTATCCCTACAGACAAAAATCAGAGGATACAACTGACGATTTACTATAAAACCAGAAAAACGGCCAGCCTACTCATGAGAAACTCTCCAGACACGAAACAGAACGCTTTAAAAGAGACTAACGTCGTCTATGCCTTCAAATGCCCACTTGGGGACTGTAAGCTCCAAAAAACCCAGTATATAGGCAAGACAACAACATCTCTTTCTAGGCGTTTAACGATGCATAAACAACAGGGCTCCATTAAGGAACATATAATCTCTTCCCATAACCAAACCATCGCCAGAGAAATCCTAGTAAACAACACAGAAATCATCGATAGATACAGCGATAGCAGGCGGCTCGACGTTTGCGAGGCACTACACATCAAGAAGTCAACACCAGCAATCAACAGCCAATTATTGCACAACTATATTCTACCCACCTCAAGACTCCGCTCCAATATAGAAGCATCAAGAAATATGGACCAATAGGCTTTCTACAAACACTTCTATTCAATATCCATTGTTTCGTGTTCTGTCTTGTGTTGATACTTTTAATACCCTATTAATATCCTCTAATGCCACATCATCCTTCCCACCTTACTCAAATGTAATGCCACATCACCCTTCCCACCTCACTCAAATGTAGATATAAAATCAGGGAAACGCAAGTTCTAATCAGTTGTGTATTTGTGAAGTCTTTGAAAATGTAATAAGTTTTACGAAACGCGCCCGTGTCGCGTCAGACTAGAAATAAAAATGAATTTTGGAGAAGTGATTTTTGATTTACCTCCAACAGTGAAGCATAATGTACGAAAGATTGAGAAAATTCGTGTTAGAATTATTAATCTTACTTTTTCGGTCATATTTAATAAAATATGTCTACAGGAAAGACTGCTACCAAAATATACTAATGTTAAAGTGCACGACCCAGCAGCAAGGAATCAAGCCTTCACGATAAAATATCGCCAGGATCTGATTCGTGATCAGATATACAAGGCAGAGAATGAAATCAAAGACAAAAAAAACGCAACTACTTCATGCTACAAACGAGTGGAGAAATAGCAACATCGACCATAGTATCCGTACCCGCATTGAACAACACCTCGACATCCTCACAGACCAACATCACCTCAGCACTGAAACAAGGATTATCAAGAAACTAACAACATTATATGGAGGACCTATGGCAATTCCACGACCAAGAGATGGCTTCCTGAACCTTGCAGGAATTAACCTCACTGAGGACCAAGTCACTCTCCTAAATCTGGGCATAAACTGTCATGTTATGTCCAGACCGAGTGAAATGGCCCGGAAAGTGGAGTTGGAAATTCTGTTGGACGACATATTCGACCTCGAGACACAAAAGAAGGTCACTACCAAAGATACCTTACAAGCAGAACTTATTGCAGAAGGAGGAAAGAATCGAGGCAACTACAGAAGCACCATACTGTCCCCCGAGCTTAGAGCGGCAGCTAAAAGCCTTCGTGAGAACAAGGAGATAGTTGTCAGGAGAGGTGACAAGTCGCCAATTTATGTCATTCTTAAAAAAGACGAATATCTGGCGAAAATGAACATCATACTCTCTGACCAAACTAAGTTCCAAAGGGTAACGAAGGACACTACAGCCGAATTAAAAGCAAAGGTCAACAAACTGATCGAAACTGTGAACGCCAAGAAATCCGGACTCCACCTGCCAAAGATCATTGGGGAATATAAACCTGGATATGCGTATGGAAATGTCAAGACGCACAAGCCTGGAAACCCACTTCGGCCAATCATTAGCCAGATACCCACACCCACGTACAGATTGGCGAAGCGACTCAACGGCCTGCTGACTCCTTATGTTCCTTGCGCCTTCAGCCTGAAGTCTCCAAAGGAATTTGTGGACTTACTGCGGGGCGCACGGGCCACAGGGATAAGAGCCTCGTTGGACGTAGAATCGCTGTTTACCAACGTACCTGTGGACGAGACAATCGGAATGATAGCCGACAGAGTGTATCGTGATCCAGCCTGTACTCCTCTTGACATGCCAGAAAGTATTCTGAGGAAACTACTCCAAGCTTGTACTAAAGAGGCACCCTTCTTGAGCCCGGATGGGCACATGTATAAGCAAGTAGATGGGGTCGCTATGGGTTCTCCCCTAGGTGTCCTGTTTGCAAACTTCTACATGGGTACCATCGAGCAAAAAGTCTTAGTCGACATGAACTTGAAACCGGCCATATACTGCAGGTATGTTGACGACATTTTTACACAGGTACCTGATGTCAGACATCTGCAGGAGCTGAAGGAGGCATTTGAGCAGAGTTCCGTGCTGCGTTTCACTTACGAGACGGAAAAGGATGGGAAGCTGCCTTTTCTAGATGTAACAGTCATGGAAAAGGGCGGAGGTTTCCACACTGCAGTCTACACAAAGGAAACAAACATAGGAATGTGCCTAAATGCCAACAGCGACTGCCCTGACAGGTACAAGAGGAGTGTTGTTAACGCATACGTCGACCGTGCTCTCAGCCACAGCTCAGAATGGAAGCAAGTCGACGAAGAACTCTGTAGGGTAAGGCAGGTTCTAGTCAATAACGGCTTCTCCAATGGTTTCATCGAAGACATCATAAGAAGGAAAGTGAAAAGCCATGCAACCTCCGAAGAGACAACTAACACAACACCTATACCCCCTATTAGACTATTTTACAGGAACTTCTTTTCCACAGCTCATAAAACAGAGGAAAGGGTCCTGAAAGATATTGTTAATAGAAACGTTATCCCTACAGACAAAAATCAGAGGATACAACTGACGATTTACTATAAAACCAGAAAAACGGCCAGCCTACTCATGAGAAACTCTCCAGACACGAAACAGAACGCTTTAAAAGAGACTAACGTCGTCTATGCCTTCAAATGCCAACTTGGGGACTGTAAGCTCCAAAAAACCCAGTATATAGGCAAGACAACAACATCTCTTTCTAGGCGTTTAACGATGCATAAACAACAGGGCTCCATTAAGGAACATATAATCTCTTCCCATAACCAAACCATCGCCAGAGAAATCCTAGTAAACAACACAGAAATCATCGATAGATACAGCGATAGCAGGCGGCTCGACGTTTGCGAGGCACTACACATCAAGAAGTCAACACCAGCAATCAACAGCCAATTATTGCACAACTATATTCTACCCACCTCAAGACTCCGCTCCAATATAGAAGCATCAAGAAATATGAACCAATAGGCTTTCTACAAACACTTCTATTCAATATCCATTGTTTCGTGTTCTGTCTTGTGTTGATACTTTTAATACCCTATTAATATCCTCTAATGCCACATCATCCTTCCCACCTTACTCAAATGTAATGCCACATCACCCTTCCCACCTCACTCAAATGTAGATATAAAATCAGGGAAACGCAAGTTCTAATCAGTTGTGTATTTGTGAAGTCTTTGAAAATGTAATAAGTTTTACGAAACGCGCCCGTGTCGCGTCAGACTAGAAATAAAAATGAATTTTGGAGAAGTGATTTTTGATTTACCTCCAACAGTGAAGCATAATGTACGAAAGATTGAGAAAATTCGTGTTAGAATTATTAATCTTACTTTTTCGGTCATATTTAATAAAATATGTCTACAGGAAAGACTGCTACCAAAATATACTAATGTTAAAGTGCACGACCCAGCAGCAAGGAATCAAGCCTTCACGATAAAATATCGCCAGGATCTGATTCGTGATCAGATATACAAGGCAGAGAATGAAATCAAAGACAAAAAAACGCAACTACTTCATGCTACAAACGAGTGGAGAAATAGCAACATCGACCATAGTATCCGTACCCGCATTGAACAACACCTCGACATCCTCACAGACCAACATCACCTCAGCACTGAAACAAGGATTATCAAGAAACTAACAACATTATATGGAGGACCTATGGCAATTCCACGACCAAGAGATGGCTTCCTGAACCTTGCAGGAATTAACCTCACTGAGGACCAAGTCACTCTCCTAAATCTGGGCATAAACTGTCATGTTATGTCCAGACCGAGTGAAATGGCCCGGAAAGTGGAGTTGGAAATTCTGTTGGACGACATATTCGACCTCGAGACACAAAAGAAGGTCACTACCAAAGATACCTTACAAGCAGAACTTATTGCAGAAGGAGGAAAGAATCGAGGCAACTACAGAAGCACCATACTGTCCCCCGAGCTTAGAGCGGCAGCTAAAAGCCTTCGTGAGAACAAGGAGATAGTTGTCAGGAGAGGTGACAAGTCGCCAATATATGTCATTCTTAAAAAAGACGAATATCTGGCGAAAATGAACATCATACTCTCTGACCAAACTAAGTTCCAAAGGGTAACGAAGGACACTACAGCCGAATTAAAAGCAAAGGTCAACAAACTGATCGAAACTGTGAACGCCAAGAAATCCGGACTCCACCTGCCAAAGATCATTGGGGAATATAAACCTGGATATGCGTATGGAAATGTCAAGACGCACAAGCCTGGAAACCCACTTCGGCCAATCATTAGCCAGATACCCACACCCACGTACAGATTGGCGAAGCGACTCAACGGCCTGCTGACTCCTTATGTTCCTTGCGCCTTCAGCCTGAAGTCTCCAAAGGAATTTGTGGACTTACTGCGGGGCGCACGGGCCACAGGGATAAGAGCCTCGTTGGACGTAGAATCGCTGTTTACCAACGTACCTGTGGACGAGACAATCGGAATGATAGCCGACAGAGTGTATCGTGATCCAGCCTGTACTCCTCTTGACATGCCAGAAAGTATTCTGAGGAAACTACTCCAAGCTTGTACTAAAGAGGCACCCTTCTTGAGCCCGGATGGGCACATGTATAAGCAAGTAGATGGGGTCGCTATGGGTTCTCCCCTAGGTGTCCTGTTTGCAAACTTCTACATGGGTACCATCGAGCAAAAAGTCTTAGTCGACATGAACTTGAAACCGGCCATATACTGCAGGTATGTTGACGACATTTTTACACAGGTACCTGATGTCAGACATCTGCAGGAGCTGAAGGAGGCATTTGAGCAGAGTTCCGTGCTGCGTTTCACTTACGAGACGGAAAAGGATGGGAAGCTGCCTTTTCTAGATGTAACAGTCATGGAAAAGGGCGGAGGTTTCCACACTGCAGTCTACACAAAGGAAACAAACATAGGAATGTGCCTAAATGCCAACAGCGACTGCCCTGACAGGTACAAGAGGAGTGTTGTTAACGCATACGTCGACCGTGCTCTCAGCCACAGCTCAGAATGGAAGCAAGTCGACGAAGAACTCTGTAGGGTAAGGCAGGTTCTAGTCAATAACGGCTTCTCCAATGGTTTCATCGAAGACATCATAAGAAGGAAAGTGAAAAGCCATGCAACCTCCGAAGAGACAACTAACACAACACCTATACCCCCTATTAGACTATTTTACAGGAACTTCTTTTCCACAGCTCATAAAACAGAGGAAAGGGTCCTGAAAGATATTGTTAATAGAAACGTTATCCCTACAGACAAAAATCAGAGGATACAACTGACGATTTACTATAAAACCAGAAAAACGGCCAGCCTACTCATGAGAAACTCTCCAGACACGAAACAGAACGCTTTAAAAGAGACTAACGTCGTCTATGCCTTCAAATGCCAACTTGGGGACTGTAAGCTCCAAAAAACCCAGTATATAGGCAAGACAACAACATCTCTTTCTAGGCGTTTAACGATGCATAAACAACAGGGCTCCATTAAGGAACATATAATCTCTTCCCATAACCAAACCATCGCCAGAGAAATCCTAGTAAACAACACAGAAATCATCGATAGATACAGCGATAGCAGGCGGCTCGACGTTTGCGAGGCACTACACATCAAGAAGTCAACACCAGCAATCAACAGCCAATTATTGCACAACTATATTCTACCCACCTCAAGACTCCGCTCCAATATAGAAGCATCAAGAAATATGAACCAATAGGCTTTCTACAAACACTTCTATTCAATATCCATTGTTTCGTGTTCTGTCTTGTGTTGATACTTTTAATACCCTATTAATATCCTCTAATGCCACATCATCCTTCCCACCTTACTCAAATGTAATGCCACATCACCCTTCCCACCTCACTCAAATGTAGATATAAAATCAGGGAAACGCAAGTTCTAATCAGTTGTGTATTTGTGAAGTCTTTGAAAATGTAATAAGTTTTACGAAACGCGCCCGTGTCGCGTCAGACTAGAAATAAAAATGAATTTTGGAGAAGTGATTTTTGATTTACCTCCAACAGTGAAGCATAATGTACGAAAGATTGAGAAAATTCGTGTTAGAATTATTAATCTTACTTTTTCGGTCATATTTAATAAAATATGTCTACAGGAAAGACTGCTACCAAAATATACTAATGTTAAAGTGCACGACCCAGCAGCAAGGAATCAAGCCTTCACGATAAAATATCGCCAGGATCTGATTCGTGATCAGATATACAAGGCAGAGAATGAAATCAAAGACAAAAAAACGCAACTACTTCATGCTACAAACGAGTGGAGAAATAGCAACATCGACCATAGTATCCGTACCCGCATTGAACAACACCTCGACATCCTCACAGACCAACATCACCTCAGCACTGAAACAAGGATTATCAAGAAACTAACAACATTATATGGAGGACCTATGGCAATTCCACGACCAAGAGATGGCTTCCTGAACCTTGCAGGAATTAACCTCACTGAGGACCAAGTCACTCTCCTAAATCTGGGCATAAACTGTCATGTTATGTCCAGACCGAGTGAAATGGCCCGGAAAGTGGAGTTGGAAATTCTGTTGGACGACATATTCGACCTCGAGACACAAAAGAAGGTCACTACCAAAGATACCTTACAAGCAGAACTTATTGCAGAAGGAGGAAAGAATCGAGGCAACTACAGAAGCACCATACTGTCCCCCGAGCTTAGAGCGGCAGCTAAAAGCCTTCGTGAGAACAAGGAGATAGTTGTCAGGAGAGGTGACAAGTCGCCAATATATGTCATTCTTAAAAAAGACGAATATCTGGCGAAAATGAACATCATACTCTCTGACCAAACTAAGTTCCAAAGGGTAACGAAGGACACTACAGCCGAATTAAAAGCAAAGGTCAACAAACTGATCGAAACTGTGAACGCCAAGAAATCCGGACTCCACCTGCCAAAGATCATTGGGGAATATAAACCTGGATATGCGTATGGAAATGTCAAGACGCACAAGCCTGGAAACCCACTTCGGCCAATCATTAGCCAGATACCCACACCCACGTACAGATTGGCGAAGCGACTCAACGGCCTGCTGACTCCTTATGTTCCTTGCGCCTTCAGCCTGAAGTCTCCAAAGGAATTTGTGGACTTACTGCGGGGCGCACGGGCCACAGGGATAAGAGCCTCGTTGGACGTAGAATCGCTGTTTACCAACGTACCTGTGGACGAGACAATCGGAATGATAGCCGACAGAGTGTATCGTGATCCAGCCTGTACTCCTCTTGACATGCCAGAAAGTATTCTGAGGAAACTACTCCAAGCTTGTACTAAAGAGGCACCCTTCTTGAGCCCGGATGGGCACATGTATAAGCAAGTAGATGGGGTCGCTATGGGTTCTCCCCTAGGTGTCCTGTTTGCAAACTTCTACATGGGTACCATCGAGCAAAAAGTCTTAGTCGACATGAACTTGAAACCGGCCATATACTGCAGGTATGTTGACGACATTTTTACACAGGTACCTGATGTCAGACATCTGCAGGAGCTGAAGGAGGCATTTGAGCAGAGTTCCGTGCTGCGTTTCACTTACGAGACGGAAAAGGATGGGAAGCTGCCTTTTCTAGATGTAACAGTCATGGAAAAGGGCGGAGGTTTCCACACTGCAGTCTACACAAAGGAAACAAACATAGGAATGTGCCTAAATGCCAACAGCGACTGCCCTGACAGGTACAAGAGGAGTGTTGTTAACGCATACGTCGACCGTGCTCTCAGCCACAGCTCAGAATGGAAGCAAGTCGACGAAGAACTCTGTAGGGTAAGGCAGGTTCTAGTCAATAACGGCTTCTCCAATGGTTTCATCGAAGACATCATAAGAAGGAAAGTGAAAAGCCATGCAACCTCCGAAGAGACAACTAACACAACACCTATACCCCCTATTAGACTATTTTACAGGAACTTCTTTTCCACAGCTCATAAAACAGAGGAAAGGGTCCTGAAAGATATTGTTAATAGAAACGTTATCCCTACAGACAAAAATCAGAGGATACAACTGACGATTTACTATAAAACCAGAAAAACGGCCAGCCTACTCATGAGAAACTCTCCAGACACGAAACAGAACGCTTTAAAAGAGACTAACGTCGTCTATGCCTTCAAATGCCCACTTGGGGACTGTAAGCTCCAAAAAACCCAGTATATAGGCAAGACAACAACATCTCTTTCTAGGCGTTTAACGATGCATAAACAACAGGGCTCCATTAAGGAACATATAATCTCTTCCCATAACCAAACCATCGCCAGAGAAATCCTAGTAAACAACACAGAAATCATCGATAGATACAGCGATAGCAGGCGGCTCGACGTTTGCGAGGCACTACACATCAAGAAGTCAACACCAGCAATCAACAGCCAATTATTGCACAACTATATTCTACCCACCTCAAGACTCCGCTCCAATATAGAAGCATCAAGAAATATGGACCAATAGGCTTTCTACAAACACTTCTATTCAATATCCATTGTTTCGTGTTCTGTCTTGTGTTGATACTTTTAATACCCTATTAATATCCTCTAATGCCACATCATCCTTCCCACCTTACTCAAATGTAATGCCACATCACCCTTCCCACCTCACTCAAATGTAGATATAAAATCAGGGAAACGCAAGTTCTAATCAGTTGTGTATTTGTGAAGTCTTTGAAAATGTAATAAGTTTTACGAAACGCGCCCGTGTCGCGTCAGACTAGAAATAAAAATGAATTTTGGAGAAGTGATTTTTGATTTACCTCCAACAGTGAAGCATAATGTACGAAAGATTGAGAAAATTCGTGTTAGAATTATTAATCTTACTTTTTCGGTCATATTTAATAAAATATGTCTACAGGAAAGACTGCTACCAAAATATACTAATGTTAAAGTGCACGACCCAGCAGCAAGGAATCAAGCCTTCACGATAAAATATCGCCAGGATCTGATTCGTGATCAGATATACAAGGCAGAGAATGAAATCAAAGACAAAAAAACGCAACTACTTCATGCTACAAACGAGTGGAGAAATAGCAACATCGACCATAGTATCCGTACCCGCATTGAACAACACCTCGACATCCTCACAGACCAACATCACCTCAGCACTGAAACAAGGATTATCAAGAAACTAACAACATTATATGGAGGACCTATGGCAATTCCACGACCAAGAGATGGCTTCCTGAACCTTGCAGGAATTAACCTCACTGAGGACCAAGTCACTCTCCTAAATCTGGGCATAAACTGTCATGTTATGTCCAGACCGAGTGAAATGGCCCGGAAAGTGGAGTTGGAAATTCTGTTGGACGACATATTCGACCTCGAGACACAAAAGAAGGTCACTACCAAAGATACCTTACAAGCAGAACTTATTGCAGAAGGAGGAAAGAATCGAGGCAACTACAGAAGCACCATACTGTCCCCCGAGCTTAGAGCGGCAGCTAAAAGCCTTCGTGAGAACAAGGAGATAGTTGTCAGGAGAGGTGACAAGTCGCCAATATATGTCATTCTTAAAAAAGACGAATATCTGGCGAAAATGAACATCATACTCTCTGACCAAACTAAGTTCCAAAGGGTAACGAAGGACACTACAGCCGAATTAAAAGCAAAGGTCAACAAACTGATCGAAACTGTGAACGCCAAGAAATCCGGACTCCACCTGCCAAAGATCATTGGGGAATATAAACCTGGATATGCGTATGGAAATGTCAAGACGCACAAGCCTGGAAACCCACTTCGGCCAATCATTAGCCAGATACCCACACCCACGTACAGATTGGCGAAGCGACTCAACGGCCTGCTGACTCCTTATGTTCCTTGCGCCTTCAGCCTGAAGTCTCCAAAGGAATTTGTGGACTTACTGCGGGGCGCACGGGCCACAGGGATAAGAGCCTCGTTGGACGTAGAATCGCTGTTTACCAACGTACCTGTGGACGAGACAATCGGAATGATAGCCGACAGAGTGTATCGTGATCCAGCCTGTACTCCTCTTGACATGCCAGAAAGTATTCTGAGGAAACTACTCCAAGCTTGTACTAAAGAGGCACCCTTCTTGAGCCCGGATGGGCACATGTATAAGCAAGTAGATGGGGTCGCTATGGGTTCTCCCCTAGGTGTCCTGTTTGCAAACTTCTACATGGGTACCATCGAGCAAAAAGTCTTAGTCGACATGAACTTGAAACCGGCCATATACTGCAGGTATGTTGACGACATTTTTACACAGGTACCTGATGTCAGACATCTGCAGGAGCTGAAGGAGGCATTTGAGCAGAGTTCCGTGCTGCGTTTCACTTACGAGACGGAAAAGGATGGGAAGCTGCCTTTTCTAGATGTAACAGTCATGGAAAAGGGCGGAGGTTTCCACACTGCAGTCTACACAAAGGAAACAAACATAGGAATGTGCCTAAATGCCAACAGCGACTGCCCTGACAGGTACAAGAGGAGTGTTGTTAACGCATACGTCGACCGTGCTCTCAGCCACAGCTCAGAATGGAAGCAAGTCGACGAAGAACTCTGTAGGGTAAGGCAGGTTCTAGTCAATAACGGCTTCTCCAATGGTTTCATCGAAGACATCATAAGAAGGAAAGTGAAAAGCCATGCAACCTCCGAAGAGACAACTAACACAACACCTATACCCCCTATTAGACTATTTTACAGGAACTTCTTTTCCACAGCTCATAAAACAGAGGAAAGGGTCCTGAAAGATATTGTTAATAGAAACGTTATCCCTACAGACAAAAATCAGAGGATACAACTGACGATTTACTATAAAACCAGAAAAACGGCCAGCCTACTCATGAGAAACTCTCCAGACACGAAACAGAACGCTTTAAAAGAGACTAACGTCGTCTATGCCTTCAAATGCCCACTTGGGGACTGTAAGCTCCAAAAAACCCAGTATATAGGCAAGACAACAACATCTCTTTCTAGGCGTTTAACGATGCATAAACAACAGGGCTCCATTAAGGAACATATAATCTCTTCCCATAACCAAACCATCGCCAGAGAAATCCTAGTAAACAACACAGAAATCATCGATAGATACAGCGATAGCAGGCGGCTCGACGTTTGCGAGGCACTACACATCAAGAAGTCAACACCAGCAATCAACAGCCAATTATTGCACAACTATATTCTACCCACCTCAAGACTCCGCTCCAATATAGAAGCATCAAGAAATATGGACCAATAGGCTTTCTACAAACACTTCTATTCAATATCCATTGTTTCGTGTTCTGTCTTGTGTTGATACTTTTAATACCCTATTAATATCCTCTAATGCCACATCATCCTTCCCACCTTACTCAAATGTAATGCCACATCACCCTTCCCACCTCACTCAAATGTAGATATAAAATCAGGGAAACGCAAGTTCTAATCAGTTGTGTATTTGTGAAGTCTTTGAAAATGTAATAAGTTTTACGAAACGCGCCCGTGTCGCGTCAGACTAGAAATAAAAATGAATTTTGGAGAAGTGATTTTTGATTTACCTCCAACAGTGAAGCATAATGTACGAAAGATTGAGAAAATTCGTGTTAGAATTATTAATCTTACTTTTTCGGTCATATTTAATAAAATAAATATATATATATATATATATATATATATATATATATATATATATATATATATATATATATATATATATATATATATATATATATATATATATATATATATATATATATATATATATATATATATATATATATATATATATATATATATATATATATAGCCTCAAATAGCCTCAAATAGCCTCGGCTATCACCTCATTATGTCCGGTCGTGATGGTCAAGTGGATTAAGGCGTCTTGTACATACCAGATGCGTTGCTTCTGGGAGTATGGGTTCGAGTCACTTCTGGGGTGTGAGTTTTCAGTTGCATATGTCCTGGGGACCATTCAGGCTTGTTCGCATTTGTGTTCCTCACGTGTTGCCCCAAAGAATGAGGTGATTTGGTAAAATGCTATGCCCAAGATAACTATCCGAGTGCCGGCGGTGGGGTGGTTCAAATAGCCTCGGCTATCACCTCATTATGTCCGGTCGTGATGGTCAAGTGGATTAAGGCGTCTTGTACATACCAGATGCGTTGCTTCTGGGAGTATGGGTTCGAGTCACTTCTGGGGTGTGAGTTTTCAGTTGCATATGTCCTGGGGACCATTCAGGCTTGTTCGCATTTGTGTTCCTCACGTGTTGCCCCAAAGAATGAGGTGATTTGGTAAAATGCT
The DNA here is from genome assembly GCF_040958095.1 of Procambarus clarkii. Classification (NCBI taxonomy): domain Eukaryota; kingdom Metazoa; phylum Arthropoda; class Malacostraca; order Decapoda; family Cambaridae; genus Procambarus; species Procambarus clarkii. Next base: position 3,462,190 of record NC_091187.1, on the reverse strand, counting down.
ATGCCCAAGATAACTATCCGAGTGCCGGCGGTGGGGTGGTTCAAATAGCCTCGGCTATCACCTCATTATGTCCGGTCGTGATGGTCAAGTGGATATATATATATATATATATATATATATATATATATATACATACATATACATATACATATACACACACACACACACACACACACACACACAAAGACAAAGTTGAACTTCATATTTCAAAAATAAGAAAAGACAAAGACAAAGTTAGAGAAGATTCAGCGGTATACCACCAGGCTCGTCCCGGAACTGAGAGGATTGAGCTACGAGGAAAGGCTAAAGGAGCTGAACCTCATATCCCTGGAAAACAGAAGAGTAAGGGGAGACATGATAACCACCTACAAAATTCTCAGGGGAATTGACAGGGTGGACAAAGACAAACTCTTCAGCACGGGTGGGACACGAAGAAGGGGACACAGGTGGAAACTTAGTACCCAGATGAGTCGCAGAGACGTTAGAAAGAATTTTTTCAGTGTCAGAGTAGTTAATAAATGGAATGCACTAGGAAGTGATGTGGTGGAGGCTGACTCCATACACAGTTTCAAATGTAGATATGATAGAGCCCAGTAGGCTCAGGAATCTGTACACCAGTTGATTGACAGTTGAGAGGCGGGACCAAAGGGCCAAAGCTCAACCCCCGCAAGCACAATTAGGTGAGTACACACACACACACACATACAGTGGGAGTTTGAAGCACTAGGTAGGTAGGTAAATGAGGATGAAATTAGGTATTTTTGGGTTTTACTTTTGAATAAGGCAGAAAACTGAACATGATTAAGATAGCTGCAGAAGGCTTATTAACCAATATGAGGCAGCTCCTATTTATATCCACCCAATCTCATTCATATATATGTCTAACCAACTCTTTAAATACTCAAGGGGTCCTACTTTTGTTACATGGTAATTCTTTCAAGTTCAAGTAAGTTTATTGAGACAAGAAAAAAATACATCTCAAAGTGATAGAGTAGCTTAGGCTATTTCTACACCCCCTCCACTTCAAGTCCCTCAAGGGGCGCACAAATTCATTGAGTACAAATACACAAATCACAATACAGTACATGTATCCCATTTAAAATTGCAGGTTAATATAGTAAGCACAGCATATTTGCATTTGCATATATAGCATATCAATTTGAAGAATTTCTGTTAGTAATTTGTAAGTGGTGATCATATTACCTCTTTTTCTTCTATCTTCTACTGATGGCATGTTAAACGCCTCTAGTGTCGCCTCGTAACTCTTTGTTTTTCAGTTCCAGGAACCATGTTTTTCTGCATACCGTTGCACCTTTTCAAGTTTATTTATGTGCTTCTTGAGATTTGGGTACCATTCAACTGCTGCATGTTCCAGTTTTGGTCTCACAAAAGTCATGAACATTTTCTTTAGTCTTTCACCATCCTTATAATTAAAAGCAAGTCTGAAGTTGTAAAGTAATGCACAAGCTCCTCTTACTATGTGAGAGGAGCTTTTTGTTCCTCTGGCAGTAGCTTACTATCTAAAACCACCCTTACCTTTATAAGTGTTTCCGGGGCTTAGCCTTCCCATGGTCGTCGACCAGGCCTTCTTGTTGCTGGACTGGTCAACCAGGCTGTTTGACGCGGCTGCTCGTAGCCTGACGAATGAATCACAGCCTGGTTGATCAGGTATTCTTTGGAGGGTCAGCTAGTTATGCCCCTTGTGTGTAGTGTACAGCATGTTGTGTGGGACTGTCAAAAGCTTTTTTAGGTTTAGATAGACAGTAAATCCAACAACCTTTTCTTGTAATATATCTGTGACTCTATCATGAAAACTAAGTAGATTTGTTTCACTTCATCTTCCTGTTAGAAAACAATACTGTGTCCAATATTATGTTATGACTCCAGGTGTTCTAGGTACTGCATATCAAACATTTAATACCTTCCTCCCTTGGGAAAGTGTGTGTTTGCCATACTAGATACTTTGCATAGCAGAAAACACTGACCTTATTATTGGCCAGTGTTTATAGAGCAAAAAGTAATGGTTCATAGTTGATCAGCCGGCTTCAACATTGGAGCCCTTCTTCCTGATGCTTGCAGTTAAATTTTTAGTTATAGATGTGAGCGAATTATAACATGGAATTTTCTCATTTTTAATTATAAGTTTATTATATATTTTTTCCATTATTATTATTATTATTATTATTAATATATATTCTATCTTTTCTAGATTCTAATGGCATTGGATCTGCTAATGACAAGACAACAGACATGGAAGAATCTGGAATACAGCAGCTAGATGATGATTCATCAACCCCAGATATGGGGGAGGAGGAGAAACCCCCAAAATTCAGGAAAATTTGTGATTTTCCAGGATTTAAAAAAAAAACATTGCCAGCCAGGCTTAAATAATTATAAATGTCAGTCAGGGTAAAGTAATTAATGAAGTCAGGATATCCTTTTATTAAGTTTCTATAAAAACCTCTCTTAGCAAGTGTTTGCCTGTACCATGAAAAAGTAATAAAGTAAAACCACTAATTAATGCTAATGCTCTGTGTTTTGATTAATATTCCTTTTACATAAAGAATTAGGCAAAAAGTAGGCAAGGAGGGGTTGTAAAAGATCCAGTGTGAGTTTGAAGCACCATGTTGGAAACTATGAGGATGAAATAAGGTTCTTTTTTTTATTTTACTTTTGAACTAGGCATGGTTTGGAAACTTTTTTAATTTATCAGTGAGAAAATTCCAAAGATTGGGCCCTTTTATTTGCGTGGAGTGTTTGCACAGATTTAGTCTTACTCTGAGGATATATAAGCGATAATTATTTCCGGTATGGTGCTCATTAGTTCTATTAAATAAATAGTGAAAAAGTTTCAGATCAACATTAGCATTTAGGAGCAAGGTTTTGTACATGTAGATTGCACAGGAGAATGTGTGGAGTGAGTGTATGTTTAGCATGTCAAGGGACTTAAATAGCGAAGAAGATCTTAAAGGATCAGGTCTTTCTATGGGCTACAGAAAATAATATAGTGTTTAACGAAGATAAGTTCCAGCTCATGTGCTATGGAAAAAATTAAAATATATAGTACCAAGTACAAGTACACCGTACTTGGGGCAAGTACACACTGACATGTGGAACACAAATGTTAATGGGTAGGGTGGGAGAATTCAATTCGTTAACAAAAACATACAAGATACTTACCTTAGTGATTGTAGCCTGTCACTAAGGTAAGATTGAAGGTATTGCAGGAAGTGATATCTGACTCTATAATATTGTAGTTTAAGAACGAGGTTATTGTGGTTAACAGTGTCAAAACATTACATAGGTCAGGAAATAACCCAACAAGGTACTCATTATTATCAAGAGCAGCATGTATCAAGTTCATACTAATCCGTGCATCATTGATGCGTTTTTTGGATCTAAAGCCATATTGGCAAGAGCATATTGTGTTTAGATACATACGAGTAAAGTTGCTTGTATATTAACTTTTAAGATAATTTAGACAAGTTTGGCTAGATTGATATTGGTCTGTAATTGTTGACATAAGTGAGATCACAACTTTTAGGGACTGGGCTAACTTTTTTTTGTTAATATCAGGAAAGGTGTGGAGTTCAAGTGATTTGTTGTAGAGCAATGCAATGGCTGTAGCATGAAATCAGGAGTTTTTTTTTTGTAAGTTACAGCTTGTATCTCAGCCAGGGCACCTGACTTTGGTTTAAGAGAAAGAATAATGTCATTAACATCAGAGGTATTAGTGGGAGTTATATAATATTGATATAATAGACTATAAACAATATATTTACCAGGTAAACTCAGGTAAATATATTGTTGAAGTTTAATGTCATGTTTTAAGTTCTAAATTAGCTGAGTGAGGTAGCACCAGGTCGTAACTAAATAATAAACAGATATACAGTAATTCATATCCAGAATCTGACTAATATATTTGCCAGTGTTGATTCAGGGTAATATCAATGCCAGAGTCAGATTAATATAACTGCCAGAGCCAGGTTAATAAATGCCAGAGTCATGCTAATATATGTACAAAAAAATGTACTCACTTAGTTGTAATGTAGTCACCTAGTTATATTTAAGGAGGTTGAAATTTAAAATTCAAAATATATAATTTGAGAAAGATTTCTAAAAAACATATATATACCATTTTAATACTTAAACTGTTTAATATGATAAAACAGTTTGAAGCATTAAAAGCCACAACATAGGAGAAATCTGAGAACAAGAGATGTTTTTTTACCCACATGATTATTAACATATGGAACTACCTACCCGCTGAATACGTAAATGGCAAAACTCTACTAACTTTTAAAGTATAGATCATCAAGGCAAATGAGGGGACCTTCTACAAGCAGCTGGCTTTCAGTCTTTTTCAAGACCACTAGTATTTCTGGATCTCAGGTAAACTCAGGTACAGTAATATAATTCTGTACAATATCACAGGTATGAATTCCTGCTAGGCTAAATTGCTAACTCTCTCTGCACACTCTTGTATCAACTCCTAGCATCTTCAACTGGTAAGCACCACACTAAATACACAGTAGGTAATTACAGTTCAGTAATTCTTAACTAAATAATAAGAGTATCTCCAGCAAAATAAGAACTTTATTTACGAGACTAATGACACTTATATATCATGTAAGATGCAACAGTATATTGTAACAAGGTGTTTATATCATTATATTATCATTTTTACTTTCTCAACCCAATGTACCTTCTAATATATAAATAAATAAAAAAAAATAAATAAATATATACACGAGAATATTCACACACATTATATATATATATGTCGTACCTAGTAGCCAGAACGCACTTCTCGGCCTACTATGCAAGGCCCGATTTGCCTAATAAGCCAAGTTTTCATGAATTAATTGTTTTTCGACTACCTAACCTAACTTTTTTGGCTACACACACACATATATATATATATATATATATATATATATATATATATATATATATATATATATATATATATATATATATATATATATATATATATATATATATTTATTTATTTATTTATTTATTTATGCATATACAAGAAGGTACATTGGGAATGTGAGGATACATAATATGGTAATTACAGTCTTGTAAAGCCACTAGTACGCGCAGCGTTTCGGGCAGGTCCTTAATCTAAGAAAATTTTAAGTAGGTAAATACTTGCAAAATTTATAGACAAAAAAAAATGATAACAGTTACATGGAATGAAAAAAAGAAGATGAGAGAAAATTGTAGGTACAGTATATTAAAGCACATAGGTAGCTAAGATTGATTACAATGACAGCTTGAATGGTAGTTGACAAAATTTTTTAGGCACAATACAGCAGAAAACAATATAAGATTGATTGCAATGACAGCTTGAATGGTAGTTGACAAAAATTGGTAGTCACAATACAGCATATGGCTATTATATATATATACAAATTATATATAAAAGATGTCTACGTATAAAGATTCACACATTCAGAACTGACTACCTAAAACAGTAATTTTGCTTTATCATCTGAATGCACCAAACTGTGCCTTTTCATATTTCCAAACTGAAGTCGAACACCCGAAAATGAATATATCCATGAAAACTGAATCACGTCCTACTATTTGGAGAATTGTTAGTTCTTTTTCATACTAATATGTCTAGTTTGTGTCATATAAGTATTCATCCCGATGGTTGGTAAATATTGGTGAAACAGAAGGATAAAAGTCAAACATCTGTTAACTTTTCTTTTAAAGTACTGTATAGCTGGAAAATATCAGGCAAACCTTCGAGAATCTGCCGATTTCCTTTCCTCTTCATGGCTACTATTGTTAGTGTCTGTCACGGTAAACCTATGTAAAATCGGAAATTTTTTTTCAACAGGACCCTGCACTAGAGTTGATGTTGGGAGACGCTCTGCTTCGTGGCTGATGGATTAATATTTGACTGCTAGTCAGGACTTGAGCATTGTTAATTACAGTTACACTCTGTTGGAGCACTAGACGGTCAATGGTCGTCGTTCTTCTTTATGATAGGTTCAGTTTATTGTTTAGTCACGGGAGACATCTCCCGTCAGGCAGGGTGCGATCGCACCTCCACAGATCTCCAGTATCATCTACTGATACTGGTAATGGCTCAGAGAGGGCATCCACTTACGGGCTATTCATGGCTGTGCCACCTTTTGGGTGGCTTAATCTTCATCAATCACCAATCAATCAATCTATTGTTTAGTGGCCAGTATTATTCAGTTTATTGGCCAGTGCGTTGGCATCAGTTCTCATTGACGAACGAGCAAAAATTAGAAGGATTTAAATCGTAATATATATAGTTATCTCATTCCTTCTTTCCTTTGAATGTCAGTGACTGTGCTTCTGCTATGCTTAATTGCCTGAAAAGCGGCCAATTTTCATGATACCTTAAATTATAAAGGCAAAATTTGGGCCGAGTATAAGAGTATAAGCAAAATTGACTGAGTATGCGCAAAAATTAAGAAAAGAAAACAGCACACCCGTTACATTAAAGAAAACGTATTCCTCGTTTCGGGGAGAATATTCTAGGGAGGCCAGCCGGTAACTGGAACAGCCCGGTAAGTGCATTTATGTACTAAATACGTAAGTATGAAAATGTACTTATTACACTTAGTATTAAAACGTACTGTCTATTCGGAGGATGGGTTGCTATATTATGCACTAATCTACCCCTATCTTAATTATGGTATCTGTGCATGGGGGGTCTACCACTGCAAACCACCTTAAGCCCATCATCACACAGCAAAAATCTGCTATCAGAATTAATAACTAACTCTGCTTTCAGACAACACTCAGCTCCCTTGTTTAAATCCCTAAACTTGCTAAATATTAACTCCCTCCACACATTTTCTTGTGTCAACTACATTTACAAAACCCTGTTCTTAAATGCAAACCATGCTCTGAAACTCTCCCTGGACAGATGTAATAGGACCCATTATCACCACACCAGAAATAAATATCTCTTTGATATCCCCAGGGTCAAACTTAATCTGTGTAAACACTCTATGCAAATTAAGGGACCTAGTCTATGGAACTCACTCCCTAGTGAATTGAAAAACTGTAAAACTTTTGCCTTATTTAAAAGCAAAACCAAAAAGTACCTAACTTCATCTTCTTAGTTTCCTACACTGAGCTATAAATTTGCTCTGTACCTAGTGTTACCCAATCTCCTAATTTTTATGTAATATCAAACAACCTTATCATTGTGTTCATTGCTGTCTTCTTTTATGTGCTAGCCATATGCTGTATTGTGACTACCAATTTTTGTCAACTACCATTCAAGCTGTCACTGCAATCAATCTTATTTTGTTTCTGCTGTATTGTACCTACCAATTTTTGTCAACTACCATTCAAGCTATCATTGCAATCAATCTTAGCTACCTATGTGCTTTAATATACTGTACCTACAATTTTCTCTCATCTTCTTTTTTTCATTTCATGTAACTGTTATCATTTTTTTGTCTATAAATTTTGCAAGTATTTACCTCCTTAAAATTTTCTTAGATTAAGGACCTGCCCGAAACGCTGCGCGGACTAGTGGCTTTACAAGACTGTAATTACCATATTTGTATCCTCACATTCCTTATGTACATTCTTGTATATGCATAAATAAATAATAAATAAATAATAAATAAATAATAAATAAATAAATAACGAGTGAGAGTATTAACTGGTCTAATTATTTTATTAGACCAGTATATATTATTAGATTATACTGGTATAATTAAATACATATATGTATAATCTAATAATATATACTGGTCTAATAAAATAATTAGACCAGTTAATACTTTCACTATATATATATATATATATATATATATATATATATATATATATATGTCGTACCTAGTAGCCAGAACGCACTTTTTGGCCTACTATGCAAGGCCCGATTTGCCTAATAAGCCAAGTTTTCCTGAATTAATATATTTTCTCTAATTTTTTTCTTATGAAATGATAAAACTACCCATTTCATTATGAATGAGGTCAATTTTTTTTTATTGGAGGTAAAATTAACGTAGATATATGACCGAACCTAACCAACCCTACCTAACCTAACCTAACCTATCTTTATAGGTTAGGTTAGGTTAGGTAGCCGAAAAAGTTAGGTTAGGTTTGGTTAGGTAGGTTAGGTAGTCGAAAAACAATTAATTCTTTAAAACTTGGCTTATTAGGCAAATCGGGCCTTGCATATTAGGCTGAGAAGTGCGTTCTGGCTACTAGGTACGACATATATATATATATATATATATATATATATATATATATATATATATATATATATATATATATATATTATATATATATATATATATATATATATATATATATATAAATATATATATATATATATATATATATATATAAATATATATATATATATATATATATATATATATATATATATATATATATATATATATATATATATATATATATATATATGTCGTACCTAGTAGCCAGAAAACTCACTTCTCAGCCTACTATGCAAGGCCCGATTTGCCTAATAAGCTAAGTTTTCATGAATTAATTGTTTTTCAACTATCTAACCAACCTAACCTAACCTAACCTAACTTTTTCGGCTACCTAACCTATAAAGATAGGTTAGGTTAGGTAGGGTTGGTTAGGTTCGGTCATATATCTACGTTAATTTTAATACCAACCCTACCTAACCTAACCTAAGCTATCTTTATAGGTTAGGTTAGGTTAGGTAGCCGAAAAAGTTAGGTTAGGTTAGGTTAGGTAGGTTAGGTAGTCGAAAAACAATTAATTCATGAAAACTTGGCTTTTTAGGCAAATCGGGCCTTGCATAGTAGGCCGAGAAGTGCGTTCTGGCTACTAGGTACGACATATATATATATATATATATATATATATATGTCGTACCTAACAGCCAGAACGCACTTCTCAGCCTACTATTCAAGGCCCGATTTGCCTAATAAGCCAAGTTTTCATGAATTAATGTTTTTTCGTCTACCTAACCTACCTAACCTAACCTAACCTAGCTTTTTTTGGCTACCTAACCTAACCTTACCTATAAATATAGGTTAGGTTAGGTTAGGTAGGGTTGGTTAGGTTCGGTCATATCTCTACGTTAATTTTAACTCAAATAAAAAAAAATGACCTCATACATAGAGAAAAGGGTTGCTTTATCATTTCATAAGAAAAAAATTATAGTAAATATATTAATTCAGAAAAACTTGGCTTATTAGGCAAATCGGGCCTTGAATAGTAGGCTGAGAAGTGAGTTCTGGCTACTAGGTACGACATATATATATATATATATATATATATATATATATATATATATATATACACATTGTGTGCCTGTTCATTACAACTATTTAACACTTGGAAGGGATCAGGATAAGGATTTGGGATGGGATGGGGAGGAATGGTGCCAAACCACTTGGACGGCGGTCGGGGATTGAACGCCTAGGACTGCTACTGTGCATTTAAATTACTAACTTACCTGAGAGTCTATATCTCTACATGTCAATGTTTGTGTATACTGGTAATGTGAGGAACATACAGAAGATAAGGGTAGCTGAACACCACAAAAGGCTGAAGGACAACTTTATTAAAGTTGCATAATGAAATGTGTAAGTACTTCATTCATAATGATGTGCTGCCCGAAATCTTAGCGAAGTATCCAAAATTTGCTTACTGTAGGTAATGCATGCACATGACTGTAAAGCTGCCGCCCAGTTGGGTGGGTGTGCAGCAAGACTAGTAACTGTGTGACTCACTATAGATGTAAAGTGCCTTTTATAGTGACTGTTGTGAGCCTCTTGTTGATCACTTGTGACACAAAGATTATTGATGTGTGTATTTGTGTACGTGATTAAATATGTATGTGTATGTATATATGTATACATATATATATATATATCTGCCCGCAATCTGAGGAGCTGGAGGAACTCGACAACCTATGATAACCATCTTTGTAACCAATATGTAACTCCTTTTTTGTAACAAAGTTCAAATAAAGCAAATATATATGTGTACATATAAAAGAATGGGGGTGGTAGGAGAAGATAATATTAGTGTTCAGTGAGAAACCACAAGGTCTCCTCTGAATACTTTTTATTTTCTTCTCCGAGGCTATGGGTCCCCACATTGGCACCAGAGGGATTATATATATATATATATATATATATATATATATATATATATATATATATATATATATATATATATATATATATATATATATATATATATGTATATATATATATATATATATATATATATATATATATATATATATATATATATATATATATATATATATATATATATATGTATATATATATATATATATATATATATATATATATATATATAAATATATATATATATATATATATAAATATATATATATATATATATATATATATATATATATATATATATATATATATATATATATATATATATATATATATATGTGAGAAAGCTGCATGAACGCGCAAGCGTCTGCATGAACGTCGACTCAAGTCGACGAGTTCTTAGTGATATATGGCTTGCGCGTTCATGCAGCTTTCTCACACATGTTAGACTCAGTGCGGCCCGTGCATGCGCCAGAATTTGATGAAAAACTGTACCCAAATGGATCCATGAGTGTCGTCGGGGATTGGTCAGTCAGGGAGCTTAGTTAATAAGCGCCAAGACTGACCAATCCTTATAGACGATCATTGGTGCGGTGGTCACGGTACTGTGTACATTTAGGGGTGATCCTGGACGGCATGGGTTCGAATCCTGGCCGGGTCAAAGAGTTCTTGATATATATATATATATATATATATATATATATATATATATATATATATATATATATATATATGAGTGTGTGTACATGTGTATACAACATTAATAATTTGGAACTAGAGTCAAACATTGTTATTTGCTTAGCTAAACGAACTAGCGGGTTTAGTTCCTGAACCGATTACGTGCCTCTGTAATCCTTTACACCACCGCCCACGGGATGGGTATGGGGTGCATAATAAAGAAAGAAATAGAAGAAATTGAAATTTCATAATACGGTTATTGACATTCAATAATAGTAAAATAAAGCAATGAGAACCAAATGGGAGACCAGTGATCAGATGAATATTACAGACTCAAGGGAAGCCTTCTCTTCTTGTATATAAATGAAAAAATAAATTCGTTTGTTTAATTCTAATGCTTGTAGGCGAGAACAGTTGTGAACGCCAGCTAGCGCACAAGTACATGAGCGCCCAAAATACTTTTACACAAAAGACATGTACAGACAGGCGTGTGGCTTCTGACTTCTTTTTTATTGATTAATATTTAAATATTAGGCGCTTACCTATAATAGTTATCATTTTATACAAGTATAACTCTCACATAATAAATATAAAAGGAGTTTATCCAAAAACTGACAGAAGTGTTGTGTTTTGTGCGTTGTATCGTGTTTGTGGGCATTCGGGGTGTGCTGTGTTTACGCTGGCGGGCGGCGTCCTTACCAACTCCGGATTATGTCTATTACATCACTAAACTTCATTTAATAACTATATGCCTGTTAAATAGAAGATTTTAATTGTTAATAGCATTATATTGTCGTTTTAATAGGGAACACGTACACATATGCGAAACGTCGAAAGCTGGTGTCCGAAGTGGTAAAAATATTAGTGTGCGATGTTGTCAATGTACGGAGTGTCTTGTATCCGGTTGAGGACATCTCCCTGCGGGGTGCCTAGTTATCCATTGATGGATAACTTAGGCACCCCCTGCAGAGTGCCTAAATTATCCATCCTTAGCTGGAGCATCTCTGTGAATTACATAATTTATCAGTATTGTGCAGCCTGTGATCCCTGCCTGGCTAGATACTAATACCTAGGTAATTGTAAACATATATAGTTTCACTTGGGTTATAAATATGTCTATGGTAAGGTATTTAAAATGAAGCTTATGTTTCTGTCTTTCTTAAGACACATAAAACATTTTTTGTTTATTAACGAATTTACGTGAAATAAACATTGATGTGAGAGAGAGAGAGAGAGTAGCTCCGTCGATCGATCAAATATCTTCGGTTTTACTTAAAATATTTGTCTGGTAGATATCTTACATATAGTTCCCATTTCTGTCTTTATTCTGACTAATAATTTTGGTTTAATAAGTTATCAAGATGTTTTTAACAATATTCTTTCGGCGATCGTCTATTCCAACATGGGGTGACCATTTTGAAAACGCGATACATGGGTTAACCCAATTGATACTTGGGTCTGTTTCCATTATTCTTCAGAACGCTTCAGTGCATATATAAATTTTTGGAGTTATAAATTTCCAATTTAATTGGGCAATTAATTAAAATTAAAATTGTTATTTACCCTGTATTTAGGTTAATGGTGCATAGGCGATATGCCTCCTTCATCACTATTAAGACCAAACTAAACTAAGTCCAAACTTTGGACTAAAAACCAAAGTTGGGAACATTAGTGAAATATCATCATGGAATTCAAGAGTACCTTCCATGCCCTTGCACCACCCATAGCTTTGCTGTGGGTGATGCAACCCTTGCTCAGCCCTTGACAAAAGTGAGTTTCCGATTGGTCTCTTCATTCACCTGAGAAAGGCTATTGATACCATAACTAACCTCTTAATTAAAATCCACCATTATAGAATCCGTGGCCTTACCCTGAACTGTATCTGATTTTGTATCCCTAAATGTATCCAAACCTATCATACTGACAGACACCATTATGTAGCCATCAATGATACATCCTCTCCCACTCTACCGTAGGGGTGCAGCAGGGCAGCATCCTAGGACCTCTCCTATTGCGTATATACATCAATGATCTGCCTAATGTCTCTTACATGTTTAAAAAAAATCCACTTGTGTATGTCAACCAACAAACTTACACTAAACATAGAAAAGCATTTTACTTAAATAAATAAATAAATAAATTGTTAAAATGTCCTTTGTTTTGGTCAGGATGAGTGAAGCAATGAAGGGCAATTTTGTTTTTATTAATAAATACTTTACTCCTCCCGCGGACACAAGATCGTGTCCGCCGCGGTCACTTGAAACTGCCCGAGTAGACATATTTTTTTGTCCGACAAACAAATATTTCTTTAAAATTCAATTCTTATCCGATCGACTTGGGGATAGTATGAACATGTTTACCATAAAATTTATGTTTTCTCTAATAGCCACATAGTCTATTTGGGAGACCGGCATTGGCTTATATCTTCGTGGTGAAACTATTGTAGATCGCCGAGGTATGGTAACAGGTAACACTTCGCCCACTTCCCACACTCCTGCGGGTAGGCCGCGATCACGATTCTACATTTATATGCATATGTCCGTGTAGGGAATTTTATTGCGATCTCAAAGATGCCAAATTTAACGCTGTAGAACAAGTGTGGAGTTGACAACCCTGAAAAGAATGGAAACATCTCGTCGCTGTTTGGAGCTCACGGCTAGTGACCCACTTAGTTTCTTTATTATTAGTGGTTTAAATCACGGTTTAGTGACATTTTATACATATGTTCTTCTAGAACATTCTATTGCGAACACATTGGTACAAAAATGAAATATGTACATCGAAAATTAAGGTCAGCACAGTGAAAAGAGTATACATTTTTCCGTGTTGCCGCTCGATCGCCCGAAACTGTGATTCCGCTTGGAGCAAGTTTTGGTCCTGTTTGTGGAGAGAATTAATTAATTATTAATTAAAGCAGCCAGGATGAGTTAAGCCATTGAAGGCGATTTTGTTTTTATTAATTAAAGCAGCCAAATGTTGCTGGCAAATGGGGCAAAACTGCAAAAGTGGAGGGTGTGGTGCTCCCTTCAGGTGTGGTGCTCCCTTCAGGTGTGGTGCTACCTTCAGGTGTGGTGCTACCTTCAGGTGTGGTGCTACCTTCAGGTGTGGTGCTACCTTCAGGTGTGGTGCTGCCTTCAGGTGTGGTGCTGCCTTCAGGTGTGGTGCTACCTTCAGGTGTGGTGCTGCCTTCAGGTGTGGTGCTACCTTCAGGTGTGGTGCTACCTTCAGGTGTGGCGCTGCCTTCAGGTGTGGTGCTACCTTCAGGTGTGGTGCTGCCTTCAGGTGTGGTGCTGCCTTCAGGTGTGGTGCTGCCTTCAGGTGTGGCGCTGCCTTCAGGTGTGGCGCTACCTTCAGGTGTGGTCCTGCCTTCAGGTGTTGTGCTGCCTTCAGGTGTGGTGCTGCCTTCAGGTGTGGTGCTGCCTTCAGGTGTGGTGCTGCCTTCAGGTGTGGTGCATCCTTCAGGTGTGGTGCATCCTTCTGGTGTGGTGCTGCCTTCAGGTGTGGTGCTGCCTTCAGGTGTGGTGCTGCCTTCAGGTGTGGTGCTGCCTTCAGGTGTTGTGCTGCCTTCAGGTGTTGTGCTGCCTTCAGGTGTGGTGCTGCCTTCAGGTGTGGTGCTGCTTTCAGGTGTGGCGCTGCCTTCAGGTGTGGCGCTACCTTCAGGTGTGGTCCTGCCTTCAGGTGTTGTGCTGCCTTCAGGTGTGGTGCTGCCTTCAGGTGTGGTGCTGCCTTCAGGTGTGGTGCTGCCTTCAGGTGTGGTGCATCCTTCTGGTGTGGTGCTGCCTTCAGGTGTGGTGCTGCCTTCAGGTGTTGTGCTGCCTTCAGGTGTGGTGCTGCCTTCAGGTGTGGTGCTACCTTCAGGTGTGGTGCTACCTTCAGGTGTGGTGCTGCCTTCAGGTGTGGTGCTGCCTTCAGGTGTGGTGCTACCTTCAGGTGTGGTGCTGCCTTCAGGTGTGGTGCTGCCTTCAGGTGTGGATCCTTCAGGTGTGGACCTGCCTTCAGGTGTGGTGTTGCCTTCAGGTGTGGTGCTGCCTTCAGGTGTGGTGCTGCCTTCAGGTGTGGTGCTGCCTTCAGGTGTGGTGCTGCCTTCAGGTGTGGTGCTGCCTTCAGGTGTGGTGTTGCCTTCAGGTGTGGTGCTGCCTTCAGGTGTGGTGCTACCTTCAGGTGTGGTGCTGCCTTCAGGTGTGGTGCAGCCTTCAGGTGTGGTGCTACCTTCAGGTGTGGATCAGCCTTCAGGTGTTGTTCCTCTTGGATGATCTTGTCCCTCTCTGTCTCACACCTGTAAGAATGAGTGATATGATTGATGGGAAACAAAGTGCAGGCAAGACAATGGAGGCCAGTAGTAATCAGCTTGTCAGTACACAACTTTTGCCCTTGCTTCAAAAGAGCCAGGATTCCACTATTTTTTTTGGGTGATAAGTGCTTCTCTTCAATAGTGTACTTGTTAGCATCCTGTAATATATACAATATTTAATGGGATTTAAGACATTTACAAATTTGTCTGAAAATACTAAAGAAATTAAAATATATAAATAATGAAAATTTTTGATAAAAGTTCACATGTAAAAGACACCAGTATATTAAAACCATGGAATTGTCTACCTGTCAAAGCCATAAATAGCAAGACATAAAGTATAAAATTAGTATATATAAGTCTAAAGTTCTGCTGGATAAATGTTTATGAAGAACTGAATTGTAACACACATTTAATTTAAGCTGTTAGCTTACCTTGCTTAGATATGAAGGGAAAATTCCACATATCTCTTTAGTATGTTCGGTTAAAATCTCTCTTTTCTTCTTGTAATATGTGAGATAATGCAGCATTTCTTGAATGGTATGTTGTTGCTCCTCTCTGGATCTCTTCTGAAGCTCCACATCTTCTACTGCCTTCTTTTTTTGAGCCAGGGACACTAATAAAAGAAGAAAATTTATTTACTGCAAGTAAACTAAAACTCAATTTAATGTAATTACAGTTTAGGTACTTGTATAATACCTTTATTTATTTATTTATTTATATATATACAAGAAAGTACATTGGGATTGAGGATACATAGCATAGTAATTACAATCTTGTAAAGCCACTAGTACACGCTGCGTTTCGGGCAGGTCCTTAATCTAAGAAAATTTTAAGTAGGTATTTACCTGCAAAATTTATAAAAAATGATAACAGTTACAAAGCAAGAAAAAAATAAAAGATGAGAGAAAATTGTAGGTATATTAAAGCACATAGGTAGCTCAGATTGATTGCAATGACAGCTTGAATGGTAGTTTAACAAAAATTAGCAGGCACAATACTGCATATGGCTAGCACATAAAAGAAGACAGCAATGAACACAATGATAAAGTTGTTTGGGTTAAGTACATAAAGATTGGGAGATTGGGTAATTGGGTACATAACATACATAGTTTATTTTGCAGTATCAACCTGATAAAAACCTACAGATTATGATACTGCTCCTATTTTACAAATAGTAGTGAAGATATTTGTCTTTAAAAATAAGCAAAGCTTATCCATTATGCATGCTAAATGTTACTTGTCTTGATAATGCTAAATTGTAACCCCTGATAAAATAAGATGTAGTTACATACCATTTTTGCTATGATGAGGCAGTAAATTGTGCCATGGCAGGATACCTTCTATTGCATCCTTTTCACTGAGAGTTTCAGAGTTTTCACTATTGTAGGTTTTTATGAAGCCTTGAAGCTTTTTCCTGTCACACTCATTTTTGTGCTGGAGTGAACAGCGCATTTTACTGGATGCTGCAAATAAAGTCTTTTTGGCTGAAAGTTTTAAAGTTGTTACGAAATTTTCCTTATCCTTTACCTACATATAAATTATAGACAAGAGCTAAACAGAAAATGCTTCAGAGTTAACAAAGACAAATAGTAGGCCTACCTACATGAGTGGCAATCAGATTTTTGCGATGCCTAATAGAGTCTACAATTGCCTCGATAGAATATTTGATGTTCCTCGAGGTTGTTCCAGTGTTTAACTCTAACTCCTGACAAATCATTTGTAGGTCAGATCGCCATTCTTGAATCAATGACTTTTGAACATCAAGTTTGTCGATCTCATTTGAAACTGTTATTTCCGTCTCTCTGGCCTATTTGAAAATATAATAAATTTAATAAACAAATCACATTAACCGTGATGAGTGGTTCGAACCTCTGGTCTTGGCATTCCCAGATGCTTGCTCTAGTCGAATGCGCCACAACATGGTCAAAAGAATTGCAACCTAGGCTACTACTGCACCCACAATTCATTTTTTCTTTATTATGCAGCCCCTTACCCATTCCATGGGCGGTTGTGCATGCAGTTCCCCATGCACTTGGTCTATGTCCTCCAGTAGTTCTACCTCTGATGGACCTTTCAATACACATAGAATTCATATTATTGTGATATATCAATACATGGAGAAAGACATTGAAATGAAGGCATGAAAGGCAGAACTACTGAATGACAGAGACCGAGTTCATGGGGGAATTGTGTGAAACCTGTTTGGCTTCAGTGAAAGCCTTGGGATCCTTGTGGGTGCAGTAGTACTTCAAGTTGCAATTCATTTGACCATGTCGTGGCGTAGTGGACTAGAGCATGCCTCTGAGAACACTCAGTGCATGGAGTTCGAACCCTCATCACAGTTCCTGTGATATATCACGATACTGTGATTTTTCTGTGTATACATTTGATATTACTTTGAATCATGCATTTAGGTTAATAAAATTAAATACTATATGCTGCCCTCAGGGCAGCATACTTGGCCCTCTCCTCTTTCTCATCTACATTAATGACCTTCCAAATGCCTCCCAACACCTCAAACCAATTCTATTTGCTGACGACACAACCTTCACTTACTCCAGTCCTGACCCACTTGCTCTAAATGCCACAGTAAATACTGAGCTAAATAAAGTCCATCTATGGCTAACTGCCAACAAACTCACCCTTAACATTGACAAAACTTTCTATATTCTGTTTGGCAATAAATCCTCCGATCAAATAAATCTCAAAATAAACAATACCCAAATTTGTAACAAATTAGATGGCAAATTCCTTGGCATTCTCATTGACCACAAGCTGAATTTCCAGGGGCACATTCTAAATATATCAAAAAAAGTTTCAAAAACTGTGGGCATTCTTTCTAAGATCAGATATTATGTACCATGCCCTGCCCTGGTGACTCTCTATTACTCCCTTATCTATCCATATCTCAACTATGGCATTTGTGCTTGGGGCTCAATTACTCAACAACTTACGGCCTCTAATTACTCAACACAAAGCTGCTATTAGGACAATATCCAACTCTGGCCCCAGACATCACTCGGTACCCCTACTCAAATCTCTGAATATGTTAGACATTAAGTCGCTGCACATTCTCTCATGTGTATTATACATATATAAAACGCTAAACTATAATGCCAATCCTGATCTCAAAAGATTCATAGAAGGTTGTAACAGAACCCATGAGCACCACACCAGAAATAAATACAGTTTTGATATTCCTAGAGTACGACTTAATCAAACTAGAAATGCTCTACAAATCAAGGGGCCCAGAATGTGGAATGACCTTCCCAACCATGTTAAAGACTGTACCTCTCTCAACCAGTTTAAGCTAAAAACGAAGCTATACCTAATAAATTCCCTGTAACCTACCTTACCCTTCTATTGTCAACCAATGTCTGTTTTTTTTTTTTAAAGAGCGCTGTTTGTCGACATAATTGTATTTGTGCTGCTTTTTCAGCTATGTTTTCATTTCTTGTTTTCATTCTACTCATTATGCTCAATTAGTATTAAGCTTGTCATTTAAGTTTATCATGCCCGAAACGCTTTGCGTAATAGTGGCTTTAGGCATTGTATGTACTAGCTCTACCTATAAGTCCACCAATCTTTGTAAAAATTTATTGTATGTATGTACCTTACCTAAATAAACATTTTATTGTATTTTATTTTATTTATTTATATACTTTACACAAATTAACCTTATTGTTATATTGCAAAAGTTCAAGCAGTTAATTCAAGAAAATGGTAGCTAATTTATAATGGAAAATATATGTAGTACATGATCTGAACCCATAACTAACCTATAAATGCATTATAATACCTTTCACATATAAATACATTAATGGATGGAAAATGACAATGTCCAATCGAATAGCATTGTCCTGCTTTCTCCTTAATTAATCTCTGCATTTTTTGAATGTGAAACCGTAAAGGACTTTAGACTTCCTGGCCTCTTGTACCACCATCTGTGTAACTATTTTATTGACTCAGGTGTTCTGGACGACATCCTAACAATTTATCCAAAATTTTCTTGTCCATTTTAAAGAATGAAAAACAATTTTATTTATATTACTTCTAAGCTGCATCACTTATGAACCCATCCCTGCCCTTGTGTGGCAGTGCACAGTAGAAAGTTGTTTTCACATATCTATACATTAAAACATTGATTGTAACCATGATATATAAGTGGTTCAGTCTACAGTTTAGACCTATTGTCTTATGTATGACCCTCTGTCCTGCGTGACAGTGAATACCAGCATTATCCTCACTTTAATAGGACTTAATTGAAATCCTCAGATTAGGCAAAATTGTAATTAATTTTGTTAATTATATTTTGATCCCCTACCGACCCTGTGGGCGGCAGTGGACCCCTTACCGACCCTGTGGCAGGCAGTGGACCCCTTACCGACCCTGTGGGTGGTAGTGGACCCCCTACTGACCCTGTGGGTGGAAGTGGACCCTCTACCGACCCTGTGGGCGGCAGTGGACCCCTTACCGATCCTGTGGGCGGCAGTGGACCCCCTACCGACCCTGTGGGCAGTAGTGGACCCGCCTACCGACCGTGTGGGCGGCAGTGGACCCTTTACCGACCGTGTGGGCGGTAGTGGACCCCCTACCGACCCTGTGGGCGGCAGTGGACCCCCTACCGACCTTGTGGGCGGCAGTGGACTTCGTACCGACCCTGTGGGTGGTAGTGGACCCCCTACCGACCCTGTGGGCGGTAGTGGACCCCGTACTGACCCTGTGGGCGGTAGTGGACCTTTTACCGACCCTGTGGGTGGTAGTGGACCCCCTACCGACCCTGTGGGCGGCAGTGGACCCCCTACCTACCGTGTGGGCGGCAGTGGACCCACTACCGACCCTGTGGGCGGTAGTGGACCCCCTACCGACCCTGTGGGCGGTAGTGGACCCTCTACCGACCCTGTGGGCGGTAGTGGAACCCCTACAGACCCTGTGGGCGGTAGTGGACCCCCTACAGACCCTGTGGGCGGTAGTGGACCCCCTACCTACCGTGTGGGCGGTAGTTTACCCCCTACAGACCCTGTGGGCGGCAGTGGACCCCCTACCTACCGTGTAGGCGGCAGTGGACCCACTACCGACCCTGTGGGCGGTAGTGGACCCCCTACTGACCCTGTGGGCGGCAGTGGACCCCTACCAACCCTGTGGGCAGTAGTGGACCCACTACCGACCCTGTGGGCGGTAGTGGACCCCCTACCGACCCTGTGGGCGGTAGTGGACCCACTACCGACCCTGTGGGCGGTAGTGGACCCACTACCCAGCAAACACAAATCATCTACACAACGTTCGCCTATCTCTTCCCATAGGTGTGGGAATGATTTGCATTGAGAATGGTGCAGGAGAGCCTTTGAGAAACTTTTACTCAAAAAGTCCAAACACAAAGGTTTAATTATAAATTGTTTTTCTACAATTATTTTCTTCCAAATGTAAAACAAATAGTTTTTACATGTTTAAATATAAAATTTATGGTGTTTTTTTGTAAAATTCATTAATAAATTGTGAATGATATATATTGGCTGAGTGAAACCTTTAAAATCCATTTAGTTATAATTTGAACAGAAAAAAGTAGTTGTCCAAATTTTCTAAAAATCGCTCTTTTTAACACAATTTGACTCCTTATGCATTCCACTAAACACTATATCATGTTTAAATATATAATATATGTATTATTCCCTAAAATAATTTATATAAATTATATAAGTTGCTGGAAAGTGGTGTTAAAGATTCTGAAAACTTTTTGTTGTGTTATAATTGGAATGTTCTTATTAACTATGTCTCAAGTTCACAGTTTATCAAACAAGAATATTAACATTCGTCAACTCTTAAAATCTTATATGTTATCTTGCTGGTGCAAAATGGGTGAATCTTTAGGAACAGCTATAGTATCTATATATCACAAATGGTGTTTTCCCTAACTCAAACAATGTAGGGTTTATTATTCTACACATATTTCTAATGACTCTTAGATGTTTACATTCTCTGAAGTATAATTGTGAAGGCTGTGTCCATCACTCTCAACACAGATTCTTAAACTCCTCTCTGCAGGTTCAACTATATAATTAGTTTCCATTTTGAATCTCCATGGACATTTGTATCCAAAATGAAACCAATGTGGTTTCCTTCAGCGCCTTCAGCCAGCACATTTGCTCATTCATTTCCACAGATTCCAACATGGTAGGGGATTTACAGAAATTTGTATATTCATATTGTTATATATTAAAAATATGAATGCAGTTCAATATGATAAGACAAATACATGAGTTTATGATAAATTCGTTTTCTGTGATATACCATTGATATGCTCTTTTTTTCTTTAAACGGCAGACTAAACTAAAGTGCTCACATCAACAGATTTGATGTATAAATGGTCAACGCTCAACAGAGTTAGTATAAATGTATTAGTATAAATCTTACTTGTCTCATTGTTAATTCACATTCAATGTCAACTTGTGGTTTTGATGTGGCACGTTTGGCCAAGACACCCCACCCCATTATGCACCCCATACCCATCTTGTGGGCGGTTGTGGAAAGGATTACAGAGGCACATAATGGGCTCAGGGACTGAACCCCACAATTCATTTAGCTAAGCAAGTTACAATCTTGATGAGCTAGTTACAAAATTCAATATAAGTCATCACATCAACAATGGGTTCGAGATCGACCTCAAGTACAGGTTCTAAATTAATATAACACTTTCCTGGATTTTCGACTTGGAATTACGGGCGTTTTCCCTAACCGCTTGTCGGATCACGACGTAAATTTACGGTGCGGTTTAAAATATTTGTAAAAAATCCAGTTTAAATCCGATTTACTTGGGGTTTGTTTCAAACTCCGCGCCATGAAATTCCTGTTCTCTCGGGTAGGCCGCAAGTCACGTCGGCCTACTGGGTCACGTGACAGGCCCATTGTTTTGTTGTCACGTGGAGCAATCGGATCTCTCTCCCCTCGGCCTCCCCTCGGCTCTCCCCTCGCCCAACCTACACAATGCAGACACAAAGAAAGTTCAGAAAAGAAAACGAGTTCGCAGGGCAGATGGAACAGTAAGACTACAGCAGGTTGTGGTGAACAAACCACAGGCAATTGTTGACTACAATAAGTTCATGAAGGGTGTTGACCACTTTGATCAAATGGTAAAGTATTACCATTTCGCCAGGAAATGTCACAAGTGGACCAAGAAAATAACATTTTATTTCTTGCAAATGGCATTGCAAAACGCTTATGCATTGTACAAGGCCAACACAGATGATCGAAGGAAACTAACTCTGCTCTAGTTCCATGAAGTTGCTATTTGGTCTTTATTGAAATTTGACAAGGCAGAGTGGCCTGCAACAACTACACCATCTCCACATCTAGTTCATGCTCCAGACATAAATCATGACACTGGTCCTGTGTATCCTGCTGCTGACCCGTCAACACCTGGCCCGTCGGGTGTAAGGCGCCCTCTCTTCACGTCTACACCTAGTGCTGAAGCTGAATCTGATGAAGATAATTCATATTCCACATTAGTGTTTGAAAACAATAGTGAGAGCGACGATTCAGACAGTAGTTTATTGCCAACCCAGAGACAACAGCGACGTGTTGTTATAGCAGAGACTCGCCTGAACTATAAATTGAAACATGAGCTGGTAAAAATCCCCAAACGTCGCAGGTGTGAAGTGTGTTCAAAGTCGGGTATCAGGAAGGAAACTGGTATAGCGTGCAAGACATGCGATGTTCCACTTTGCGTCATACCTTGTTACACCACTTATCACAGGAAAAGGGTGTATTGGGTGGACAAGAAATAACCACCTACATCAGCTTCACTCCACCTAGGAACATCTGTTGAGCAACTTCAGGAATCAGTACCTGAAGGAGGTGGAGTGGAGATAAAATGCTCAACTTATTTTACTACAATCGTCTTTGCTTTGGTAAGTACACATAATTGTCTTAGATTGTTTCAGTATTGTAGTCTATTTTCTTAGGAATATTTTGATACCTAAATGAGAACTGTAGCACGAAAACTAAAGTAAGTATACACGAAACAAGAGAAACTTTTTTTGTGGGTGTTGCGGGTGTGAGTTGGAGTGTCAAGAGCGGGTTCCGGTTGTGTGTTTTCCGTCATCTCTACAGCTGTGAATTCCAAGGAATTGTATTTGATATGCATATGTCTGTGTAGGGAATTTTATTCCGAACACTATACAAAAAAAACGGTGTGAAACAAGTATAAACTTGAAAAACATGAGCAAAGTAAAAACTTTTGACGCTCACGGGTACAAACACGCGTAAGATTTTATTCCCCGCAAATTTATTTGATGCTGTGTTGGCCAACTCTACCCATGTTCTTATAGAACTTTCTATTGCGAACACATTGCTATAAAAATGAAATACGTAGCTCCAGAAATAATGTCAGGACAGTGAAATAAGTATAAACATTCAAAGCGCTGCATCACACCAGTGTCGTCCCTGCTGAAATCACGGCTAACGCTTCGCCCAGTTCCCACACTCGTGCGGGTCACCCAATACCATAATTAGACATTGATAGGCATATGTCTGGGTGGGGAATTTTATTGTGAGTTCAGTGATATCAAAATGAGCGCTGTAGGATGACTGTGAGCTTGGCAACAAACGAAAGAGTATGAACATTTACTTCCTGTTTGGGTGTCACGGCGAGTCATCTTCGTGTTTATTTACTTCGTGGTGGGATACCAAATGCTTCGGTGACATTTTATGCATATGATCTTGTAGAGAATTTTATTGCCAACGCATTGATACCAAAATGAAAAACGTAGCTCGAGAATTGAGGTTAGGAGCGTGAAAAGATTATAAACTTTTTTGTTTTTACGCTTGAGCGCCCAGAACGCCGCGCGCACAACCCACTTGTTTTTCCAGCTAGTGCCGCGCGCACTAAAGTGTGCAGTACACACCATAATGCACCAGTACACACAATAAGGTACCAGTACACACTATAAGGCACCAGTACACGCCATAAGGCACCAGTACACACCATAAGGCACCAGAACACACACCATAAGGCACCAGAACACACCATAAGGCACCAGTACACACCATAAGGCACCAGTACATACCATAAGGCACCAGTACACACCATACGGCACCAGTACATACCATAAGGCACCAGTACACACCATAAGGCACCAGTACACACCATACGGCACCAGTACACACCATAAGGCACCAGTACACACTATAAGGCACCAGTACACACCATAAGGCACCAGTACACACCATACGGCACCAGTACACACCATAATGCACCAGAACACACCATAAGGCACCAGTACACACCATAAGGTACCAGTACATACCATAAGGCACCAGTACACACCATAAGGCACCAGTACACACCATAAGGCACCAGTACACACCATCCCAGCAAACACAAATCATCTACACAACGTTCGCCTATCTCTTGCCATAGGTGTGGGAATGATTTGCATTGAGAATGGTGCAGGAAAGCCTTTGAGAAACTTTTACTCAAAAAATCCAAACACAAAGGTTTAATTATAAATTGTTTTTCTACAATTATTTTCTTCCAAATGTAAAACAAATAGTTTTTACATGTTTAAATATAAAATTTATGGTGTTTTTTTGTAAAATTCATTAATAAATTGTGAATGATATATATTGGCTGAGTGAAACCTTTATAATCCATTTAGTTATAATTTGAACAGAAAAAAGTATTTTTCCAAATTTTCTAAAAATTGCTCTTTTTAACACAATTTGACTCCTTATACATTCCACTAAACACTATATCATGTTTAAATATATAATTTATGTATTATTCTCTAAAATAATTTATATAAATTATATAAGTTGTTGGAAAGTGGTGTTAAGGATTCTGAAAACATTTTGTTGTGTTAATATGTTCTTATTAACTATGTCTCAAGTTCACAGTTTATCAAACAAGAATATTAACATTCGTCAACTCTTAAAATCTTATATGTTATCTTGCTGGTGCAAAAAAGGGTGAATCTTTAGGAACAGCTATAGTATCTATATATCACAAATGGTGTTTTCCCTAACTCAAACAATGTAGGGTTTATTATTCTACACATATTTCTAATGACTCTTAGATGTTTACATTCTCTGAAGTATAATTGTGAAGGCTGTGTCCATCACTCTCATCACAGATTCTTAAACTCGTCTCTGCAGGTTCAACTATATAATTAGTTTCCATTTTGAATTTCCATGGACATTTGTATCCAAAATGAAACCAATGTGGTTTCCTTCAGCGCCTTCAGCCAGCACATTTGCTCATTCATTTCCACAGATTCCAACAAGGTAGGGGATTTACAGAAATTTGTATATTCATATTGTTATATATTAAAAATATGAATGCAGTTCAATATGATAAGACAAATACATGAGTTTATGATAAATTCGTTTTCTGTGATATACCATTGATATGCTCTTTTTTTCTTTAAACGGCAGACTAAACTAAAGTGCTCACATCAACAGATTTGATGTATAAATGGTCAACGCTCAACAGAGTTAGTATAAATGTATTAGTATAAATCTTACTTGTCTCATTGTTAATTCACATTCAATGTCAACTTGTGGTTTTGATGTGGCACGTTTGGCCAAGACACCCCACCCCATTATGCACCCCATACCCATCTTGTGGGCGGTTGTGGAAAGGGTTACAGAGGCACATAATGGGCTCAGGGACTGAACCCCACAATTCATTTAGCTAAGCAAGTTACAATCTTGATGAGCTAGTTACAAAATTCAATATAAGTCATCACATCAACAATGGGTTCGAGATCGACCTCAAGTACAGGTTCTAAATTAAGCAACTGACATATGTGGAGAGCTAGTATCAAAATTTATATGTTTGTCCTGCACACCGTCCCCCATCCAGTGGGCAGCGGTGGATAGGTTACAATCACTTAGTTGTTATCTACAGTTAGCAAACTGGGGATATTTGGCTAAAATTTCTGGTAGCAGATCATTTTGAATGAAATATTGACACATCGCTGGAACATTGGTTATAGAATTGTCTCTAAATTCATGTATCTTTTCGCACTCCATCACATAGTGACGGAGGGTGTGCGAATAATTTTGTTGACACAGTTTACATTTGGTCAGGTCTACATCAGCAGATAATGAGAATTCCCAGAGATACTTGTAACCGAGTCTAAGCCGAGCAGTAGTAACATCTAGAAGTCTGCTGATTATATTGGATGATCCATAGATGTGTGGCTCCTCTTGTATGATATGTATGATAGATGGAATTACTAGTTCCAGTTTCTAGGCAGGCGATGAGTACTCACAATAACCTTAATTAAGCATCAAAACAAAAATGTGTATACTCTTTTTACTCTCCTGACCTTAGTTCTCGAGCTATGTATTTCATTTTGGTACCAACGTGTTCGCAATAACATTCTCTAGAAGAAAATCAGCAAAAACGGTCACCAAAAGTTATATGAATACCAGCACCCAATAAATACCTACGTAGATGACTCGCCGTGAGTGCCCAAGAGCAACAAAATGTTTTTACTCTTGGGATTGTTATCACTTCCACACTTGTCCTACAGCGTTAATTTTGGTATCAATGTACTCGCAATGAAATTCCCAACACGGTGATATGAATATAAACGTAGAATAATGGTCGCTGCCCACCCGCAAGAGTGTGGGAAGTGGCGGAACTGTTACCCAGTATTGGTGACAAGATGACACATGGGCGATACAGTGCTTTGAAAGTTTATAATTATATCACTGTCCTGACATTATTATTGTATGTACGTCATTCATTTTTGTGCCAATGTTTTCGCAATAGAATGTTCTATGAGCCCGTAGGTAAAAAAGAGCAACAAAGCGTAAGATAGAATAGCACCATATATAAAACAACGCTGGTACATATCAGTGAGCGTCAAACACACACGAAATGTGTGTGTTTGATGGTGGTCAAACGATGTTTGATGTGTTTGATCAGGTGATGTCCTGATCCGCATAATTAAAGTATGAATTATGTTGAGAAAAAATAAGAAAAAAGGGAAAAAACAGGGGTGGGAGAAACATGACAGAAAAAGAGTAAAAATACAATTTGGTCAACAAAACAGCATTGTTTAAAATAAAAGATATGGATTGACATTTTGGGGGTTAGGTTGGTAGGTTACATTGAGTTAATTAGGTAGTACTTAGTGTTTATCTGTTATAGATAGGAGCTGCCTGGTATGGGCCAATAGGCCTTCTGCAGTTACCTTTGTTTTTATGTTTTTGCCCTGTAACCTAAATGGTTAGAGAGGCACATATATGGGCTTAGGGACTGAACCCCACACTACATTTAGCTAAGCTGGTTACAATCTTGATGATATAGTTACAAAATTCTGTATAAGTCGTCACATTATCAATGGGTTCGAGATCAACCACAATTTCCTGAATAGATATAACAAAGGGGATATTAATAGGGTATTAAAATTGTCAACACAAGATAGAACACGAAACAATGGGTATAAATTGGATAAGTTTAGATTTAGGAAAGACTTGGGTAAATACAGGGTCAGTAACAGGGTTGTTGATTTGTGGAATTTTTCTTAACTTATAAATTTATCTTTATTTATCTTAAACTGGTTGGGAGAGGTACAGTTTTTAACATAATTGGGAAGGTCATTCCACATTCGAGGTCTCTTGATTTGTAAAGCATTTCTAGTTTGACTAAGTCGTACTCTTGGAATATCAAATAGGTATTTGTTTCTGGTGTGGTGCTCATGGGATCTGTTACAACCTTCTAGGAAGCTTTTAAGGTCAGGATTGACATTACAGTGCAGCGTTTTATATATATAAAATACACATGAGAGTATGTGCAGGGACTTAATATCTAACATATTCAGAGATTTGAGTAAGGGGTCCATATATACTGCCCGGTTGCCTGAAATGCTATAGGCCTACTATAGTGGCTTTAGGTATTGTATGCACTAGCTCTATCTATAAATCCAACATTATGTTTGTAAATCAACTATGTATGTACTTTCCTGAATAAAATTGACTTTACTGTACACTTATATTCTCTGTGGATTTGTTACCCCTATCGTTTGGGAGAAAAAAAATGACTAATACGTTCGGCGAATGACTTTGACTTCAACTTCACTTTGACTTCGTTCATGTCATCGTATTTTCCGTAATATATAAAGGTTATGACAATGCAATTATATTATTGTGTGCAAATAAGTTTGAAATTTCATGTACCCTAAAAATATTAAAATAAAGAATAAGAATAATTAAATAATTGTTGTAGTAAATTGTCACACGTTCATCATACGCAAACGAACACACAGTTTGGAGCGTCAGTACAAGACCGCCGCCATTTTAAAACACGGCTTCGAATGTAAGTAATGTTTTTCTCGTACTAACACTGTGTTATACAATAGATTTGGTCTTGAATTCACAAATTTAGTTGTTACATCTGACAGAGTATGTTAGACGGTGTAATGCTGGTCCATGTTAACGTATTTGTGGGCTTGGTTGGTTTAAATGTGGAGGCGAGGCCTGGCAGTGCTGGTGTATGTGGAGGCGAGGCGAGGCCTGGCAGTGCTGGTGTATGTGGAGGCGAGGCCTGGCTGTGCTGGTGAGTATGTGGAGGCGAGGCCTGGCAGTGCTGGTGTATGTGGAGGCGAGGCCTGGCAGTGCTGGTGTATGTGGAGGCGAGGCCTGGCTGTGCTAGTGTGTATGTGGAGGCGAGGCCTGGCTGTGCTAGTGTGTATGTGGAGGCGAGGCCTGGCAGTGCTGGTGTATGTGGAGGCGAGGCCTGGCTGTGCTAGTGTGTATGTGGAGGCGAGGCCTGGCTGTGCTAGTGTGTATGTGGAGGCGAGGCATGTACAACACTCCCCAATAGGAAGAAAACCCACTGGGTTCTAGGCTAGGTTAGGCTTATCTGTAATAATTGAATTAAGCCTAGCAAAGCCTAGAACCTAGTTCAGTAATTTAAAAAATGTTGTAACTTGAAAAATGCCATTCAATACATTACACAATTTAAATATTTTCAGGCAATCAACACAACCCTCATGTTGGCTAACCCTCTCTCATGTTGGTCAATAATTTAATTATTTTTTTATGGAGTAATCTTTGCTGTTGAAATGTAGTCTTTTTGAGACTACATTTCAAATGTAGTGTGTGTGGAGGCGTGTATGTTAGGTATTACCTAATATACACGGTGTAATATATCTATCTGTGTGAAATAGATTAAATCCATTTATTTGATATTCAGCTAATAGTTCTGTATTTTCTACATTCATCCATGTTTTGGTAAGTGCAATAATATGTATTGTTTCATTGCAGATTAGAGATTCAAGATAGTTCTAGATTTCCGAAGTACTGAAACGCGCGCCATACAGGCTTGGTGGATCTAGGTGCAAGGTAAAATTATTTACATTTACTTGTTTTGTATTTATGTTTTGAATTTATATGCATATATGCATTTATATGCATTATTCTATAGAATAATAGATCTCGTAATAATTTTGCAAAAATAGTGGCATTTACTATTTTTAAAAGATTATTAAAAAATTTACTGATATGGTGCATTCGGAAGGGCGAAGAGGGAGCACGGCCTGTTGACATAGCTCGGGTGCAGGGGGGGGGGGTTGTGTAAAAGCCTGGTTTGTGCCTCGGAGAGGCTATGGGATCCAGTAAGTTCAGTAGAACTTCGGTTTCAACCCTTTTACCCTGTTGTAGCTCAGTCGATTAAGGCAGTGTCTGGGATGCTCCCGGACGCAGGTTCGAATCCTCGTCACGGCCCTTGTGGATTTGTTCATTTGATGCATCACGTTATTGTGATCTGTGTGTGTAATTCTTCACTTGCTACAGCAACAGGAATGTGTGTGTATGTATTTGTGTTGTTGAATATGACCGAAAGTGTAAGATTAATGATTCTAACACAAATCGTCTGAATATTTGTTTTTCTTCACTGTCGAGAGTAGTTAAAAAAATTTACTCGAGTTTATTTTCACACTTTATTTATGGTCCTTAAGTCCCTCTCCTTAATGCTGCTGCTGTTTCTCGCATCTTTGCATCGCTTGTATGTTTGGGGGTTTGGCCTCTTGCTATATATTGATTCCATTTGTGTGTGTTTGGGTCTCAGGCCCTCTCGCAATTTCTGTTGAACAAACCCCTTTTCCTAGTTCTGCATCTCTCCTTTGGTACAAATTTTGTTGTGCTTTTATCATATATTTCACAAAACTTGACATACATTTCATTTACTTCATGTCCTATCAGCAAGTGTTTGTCAAATTCTTTAAGGAAAGTTTATCATCCTGATTGCAGATCTCTAGCGATATTATGTCAACTTCTTGTGGATTCGCAATCATTATTTAATTTACCTTTAGGTGTTCTTTCACCAGCACAGCAACACTGTACCTCTCCCAACCAGTTTAAGATAAAAACTAAGTACTAACTAATCAACTCAATGTAACCTACCTTACCCCCAAAATGACAACCCATGTCTTCTATTTTAAACAATGCTGTTTTGTTGACCAAATTGTATTTTTGTTTTTTTCTGCAATGTTTCCCCCCCCCCCCCCCACCACTCTACCACCACATTGAGTTTAGTAGCTCTGTGCACGTCAGGTGCTGTTTAATATACAGACCTACTCCTCCATTTGACCTAGTTTCTCTATCACATCTATATCACTTTGTGCTTTAGCCCTGGTGGAGCTTGGTCCACCAGGCTGTTGTTTGGAGTGGCCCGCAGATCCACATACAGTCTGCATATGATATACAGTCTGTTGATCAATTAAACTACAGTAGTTAGTTTTTATCATCCGAATGCACCAATATGTGTTCATTCTTCCCAGATGAAGGAACTAGGTAATATTCATCATCTGAATGCACCATCTGATGCTTTAACACACTCATGATACACGAGAGGTTTAAAAAACTTTTAAAACTTTTAAAACTTTTTGACCTATGTATTTAAAAGCAATTCTAAAGTTAAAAAGTGTAGCATAGGCCCCTCGCAGAATGTTCTTAATATGATCCTCAGGTTATAGTTTTCTATCTAAAACCACCCCTAGATCTCTTTCTTGATCAGAATTCTTTATAGATCTCAGTGGCTCGATCATAGAAACTGCTCTAAATCCTTGTTGGCCTGGATTGTGGAGGTCATTGGTCTCTATAAAACTAGTAATCTGACTCCTGATCACTCTCAAATAATTTTATTATTTGGGATGTTAGTGCAACTGGTCTATAATTCTTTGCCAATGCTTGTGTTGTGTTGTGTTGTTTTGGTAGTGATGTGCAATGTGTTGTTTTGGTAGTGATTCGTCCAGTTCTGGTAGTAGTGCGGTTGTTGTGTAGTGTAGTACTTGTGTGCTTGTTAATGACTTGTATTCCAGTCTTGTGGGTATCTCCTTTCCCCTACGGGCCAACTGCTTTGTTCTTACCTAGCATTTTGCTTTGTTTGGGTATGAATGTTTGTGTGCCGTATATTTTGCAAAATTTGCCATATATCTCATTATTTACTCCTCTGCCTAGCAACAAGTCTGTCTAATTATACTCATTAACTGTTTTTCAAAGTTCCCCATAGTGTCCTTTATTGAAATCGAGTTCATGAACCGTTTCAATGTTCTTATTTTCTTCTAGATTATATCTTAAAGTATATTTAAATGTTATTGTTATTAAATGTTATTGTGACATTGCATTGCAATTGAGCTATGTTGTTTACCATACCGTTCATTTCGTGAGTATAAGTATAGATGCCACACTTGTGACAGGTAAAACCATGCCTTTTTTGAAAAACAGCACCGTCTGTTGCACGTAAGAGCAACCCACACTATATTATGTTGCGATATTATTTCAATATTTCCGATTGTATTGATAATTTGAATTTTCATAGATTTCAATTTATTTTCATTTCGATTTAATAATTTTGTGTGACATTGCATTGAAATTGAGCTGTGTTGTTTACCATACTGTTCATTTCATGAGTATAGTTTATTTTTTTATTTTTTTCATTTCATTTTTTTAGCTGTTCTTATTTTTCAGTGATGGGAATATCAGATCATTTGATGTTCCCAATTTTCTGATGGAAGCATCAGACCATTATAGAATGCATCGGATGAGGTAGTTTGGAATGGTGGGGAGGACGAGAGGGGGGTATGGTGGGGAAGACGAGGGGACAGAGGAGAGGGTAATGGTGGGGAGGACGAGGGGACTGGGGAGTTGGGGATGGTGGGGACAGGGGAATGCTGGGGAGGACAAAGGGACAGGTGAATGGGAGATGGTGGGGGAGGAAGAAGGACAGGGGAGGGGAAAATGGTAAGGAGGACGATGGGACAGGGAAGTGGGAATAGTGGGGATGATGTGGGGACAGGGAAGTGGGAAGGACGAGAGGACTGTGGAATGGGGAATAGCAAAGTGAATTATAATTATATATATTAATTAATTCTTATAAATTTCCAGAAGCCTGTATCAACACCCACACTAATGCAACTGAAAGAGATGTTGAGACAAGTATTGCTGATATGTTGAAGAACGCCCCAAACAAACTTTGTGGAAACAGATACAAGGTAAAGTTTGCCAATTTGCTGTAGTCTAATTCAATTTCTTTTTAGTAATCTTCGAGAACATTTATGCTATGAATAAGATAAAATAATGTAACTGATTTTGATTTATTTACTATTTATTATTTATTTACCGTTATTAGTATAATAGATCTCGTAATAATTTTGCAAAAATAATGGCATTTACTATTTTAAAAAGCTCGGGTGCAGGGGGGGGGGGTTATGTAAAAGCCTGGTTTGTGCCTCGGAGAGGCTATGGGATCCAGTAAGATCGTCCTTCCTTTCCTCCCTAGAATCTGGATGTAGCAGGTGCTCAATTGTCAAAAGTGAAAAATTGGTTTTGTCTTCCGAATGCACCATTTCTGTAAATTTGCTAATAATCTTTTAAAAATAGTAAATGCCATTATTTTTGCAAAATTATTACGAGATCTATTATACTAATAACGGTTTGATAAAATACAGTAGACTGCCTACTGGTTTTACCTGTAATAAGGTTTGATACAGATGATTATGATTATGGTTTTGGCCTCCACCACCCTCTCACCTAACTTGTTCCAACCATGTCTACCACGGTTTTGTCTTCCGAATGCACCATTTCTGTAAATTTGCTAATAATCTTTTAAAAATAGTAAATGCCATTATTTTTGCCAAATTATTACGAGATCTATTATACTAATAACGGTTTGATAAAATACAGTACACTGCCTACTGGTTTTACCTGTAATAAGGTTTGATACAGATGATTATGATTATGGTTTTGGCCTCCACCACCCTCTCACCTAACTTGTTCCAACCATGTCTACCACGGTTTTGTCTTCCGAATGCACCATTTCTGTAAATTTGCTAATAATCTTTTAAAAATAGTAAATGCCATTATTTTTGCAAAATTATTACGAGATCTATTATACTAATAACGGTTTGATAAAATACAGTAGACTGCCTACTGGTTTTACCTGTAATAAGGTTTGATACAGATGATTATGATTATGGTTTTGGCCTCCACCACCCTCTCACCTAACTTGTTCCAACCATGTCTACCACGGTTTTGTCTTCCGAATGCACCATTTCTGTAAATTTGCTAATAATCTTTTAAAAATAGTAAATGCCATTATTTTTGCAAAATTATTACGAGATCTATTATACTAATAACGGTTTGATAAAATACAGTAGACTGCCTACTGGTTTTACCTGTAATAAGGTTTGATACAGATGATTATGATTATGGTTTTGGCCTCCACCACCCTCTCACCTAACTTGTTCCAACCATGTCTACCACGGTTTTGTCTTCCGAATGCACCATTTCTGTAAATTTGCTAATAATCTTTTAAAAATAGTAAATGCCATTATTTTTGCAAAATTATTACGAGATCTATTATACTAATAACGGTTTGATAAAATACAGTAGACTGCCTACTGGTTTTACCTGTAATAAGGTTTGATACAGATGATTATGATTATGGTTTTGGCCTCCACCACCCTCTCACCTAACTTGTTCCAACCATGTCTACCACGGTTTTGTCTTCCGAATGCACCATTTCTGTAAATTTGCTAATAATCTTTTAAAAATAGTAAATGCCATTATTTTTGCAAAATTATTACGAGATCTATTATACTAATAACGGTTTGATAAAATACAGTAGACTGCCTACTGGTTTTACCTGTAATAAGGTTTGATACAGATGATTATGATTATGGTTTTGGCCTCCACCACCCTCTCACCTAACTTGTTCCAACCATGTCTACCACGGTTTTGTCTTCCGAATGCACCATTTCTGTAAACTTGCTAATAATCTTTTAAAAATAGTAAATGCCATTATTTTTGCCAAATTATTACGAGATCTATTATACTAATAACGGTTTGATAAAATACAGTAGACTGCCTACTGGTTTTACCTGTAATAAGGTTTGATACAGATGATTATGATTATGGTTTTGGCCTCCACCACCCTCTCACCTAACTTGTTCCAACCATGTCTACCACGGTTTTGTCTTCCGAATGCACCATTTCTGTAAATTTGCTAATAATCTTTTAAAAATAGTAAATGCCATTATTTTTGCCAAATTATTACGAGATCTATTATACTAATAACGGTTTGATAAAATACAGTAGACTGCCTACTGGTTTTACCTGTAATAAGGTTTGATACAGATGATTATGATTATGGTTTTGGCCTCCACCACCCTCTCACCTAACTTGTTCCAACCATGTCTACCACGGTTTTGTCTTCCGAATGCACCATTTCTGTAAATTTGCTAATAATCTTTTAAAAATAGTAAATGCCATTATTTTTGCCAAATTATTACGAGATCTATTATACTAATAACGGTTTGATAAAATACAGTAGACTGCCTACTGGTTTTACCTGTAATAAGGTTTGATACAGATGATTATGATTATGGTTTTGGCCTCCACCACCCTCTCACCTAACTTGTTCCAACCATGTCTACCACGGTTTTGTCTTCCGAATGCACCATTTCTGTAAATTTGCTAATAATCTTTTAAAAATAGTAAATGCCATTATTTTTGCAAAATTATTACGAGATCTATTATACTAATAACGGTTTGATAAAATACAGTAGACTGCCTACTGGTTTTACCTGTAATAAGGTTTGATACAGATGATTATGATTATGGTTTTGGCCTCCACCACCCTCTCACCTAACTTGTTCCAACCATGTCTACCACGGTTTTGTCTTCCGAATGCACCATTTCTGTAAATTTGCTAATAATCTTTTAAAAATAGTAAATGCCATTATTTTTGCCAAATTATTACGAGATCTATTATACTAATAACGGTTTGATAAAATACAGTAGACTGCCTACTGGTTTTACCTGTAATAAGGTTTGATACAGATGATTATGATTATGGTTTTGGCCTCCACCACCCTCTCACCTAACTTGTTCCAACCATGTCTACCACGGTTTTGTCTTCCGAATGCACCATTTCTGTAAATTTGCTAATAATCTTTTAAAAATAGTAAATGCCATTATTTTTGCCAAATTATTACGAGATCTATTATACTAATAACGGTTTGATAAAATACAGTAGACTGCCTACTGGTTTTACCTGTAATAAGGTTTGATACAGATGATTATGATTATGGTTTTGGCCTCCACCACCCTCTCACCTAACTTGTTCCAACCATGTCTACCACGGTTTTGTCTTCCGAATGCACCATTTCTGTAAATTTGCTAATAATCTTTTAAAAATAGTAAATGCCATTATTTTTGCAAAATTATTACGAGATCTATTATACTAATAACGGTTTGATAAAATACAGTAGACTGCCTACTGGTTTTACCTGTAATAAGGTTTGATACAGATGATTATGATTATGGTTTTGGCCTCCACCACCCTCTCACCTAACTTGTTCCAACCATGTCTACCACGGTTTTGTCTTCCGAATGCACCATTTCTGTAAATTTGCTAATAATCTTTTAAAAATAGTAAATGCCATTATTTTTGCAAAATTATTACGAGATCTATTATACTAATAACGGTTTGATAAAATACAGTAGACTGCCTACTGGTTTTACCTGTAATAAGGTTTGATACAGATGATTATGATTATGGTTTTGGCCTCCACCACCCTCTCACCTAACTTGTTCCAACCATGTCTACCACGGTTTTGTCTTCCGAATGCACCATTTCTGTAAATTTGCTAATAATCTTTTAAAAATAGTAAATGCCATTATTTTTGCCAAATTATTACGAGATCTATTATACTAATAACGGTTTGATAAAATACAGTAGACTGCCTACTGGTTTTACCTGTAATAAGGTTTGATACAGATGATTATGATTATGGTTTTGGCCTCCACCACCCTCTCACCTAACTTGTTCCAACCATGTCTACCACGGTTTTGTCTTCCGAATGCACCATTTCTGTAAATTTGCTAATAATCTTTTAAAAATAGTAAATGCCATTATTTTTGCAAAATTATTACGAGATCTATTATACTAATAACGGTTTGATAAAATACAGTAGACTGCCTACTGGTTTTACCTGTAATAAGGTTTGATACAGATGATTATGATTATGGTTTTGGCCTCCACCACCCTCTCACCTAACTTGTTCCAACCATGTCTACCACGGTTTTGTCTTCCGAATGCACCATTTCTGTAAATTTGCTAATAATC
>NC_091187.1:3347969-3420469 GCF_040958095.1 Procambarus clarkii | reverse complement strand
TACCATAAGGCACCAGTACACACCATAAGGCACCAGTACACACCATACGGCACCAGTACACAACATAAGGCACCAGTACACACCATAAAGCACCAGTACACACCAAAAGGTACCAGTACACACAATAAGGTACCAGTACATACCATAAGGCACCAGTACACACCATAAGGCACCAGTACACACCATAAGACACCAGTACAAACCATAAGGCACCAGTACATACCATAAGGCACTAGAACACACCATAAGGCACCAGTACACACCATAAAGCACCAGTACACACCATAAGGCCCAAGTACACACCATAAGGAACCAGTACACACTATAAGGCACCAGTATATACCATAAGGTACCAGTACACACCATAAGGCACCATTACACACCATACGGCACCAGAACACACCATAAGGCACCATTACACACCATAAAGCACCAGTACACACAAAAAAGCCCCAGTACACACCATAAGGAACCAGTACACACCATAAGGCACCAGTATACACAATAAGGTACAAGTACACACCATAAGGCACCAGTACACACCATAATGCACCAGTACACACTATAAGGCACCAGTACACGCCATAAGGCACCAGTACACACCATAAGGCACCAGTACACACCATAATGCACCAGAACACATCATATGGCACCAGTACACACCATAAGGCACCAGAACACACACCATAAGGCACCAGTACACACCATAATGCACCAGTACACACCATAATGCACCAGTACACACCATAATGCACCAGTACACACCATAAGGCACCAGTACACAATAAGAACATAAGAACATAAGAACAAAGGTAACTGCAGAAGGCCTATTGGCCCATACGAGGCAGCTCCTATTCTATAACCACCCAATCCCACTCATATACTTGTCCAACCCGTGCTTGAAACAATCGAGGGACCCCACCTCCACAATGTTACGCGGCAATTGGTTCCACAAATCAACAACCCTGTTACTGAACCAGTATTTACCCAAGTCTTTCCTAAATCTAAACTTATCCAATTTATATCCATTGTTTCGTGTTCTGTCCTGTGTTGATACTTTTAATACCCTATTAATATCCCCCCGGTTATGTCCATTCATCCACTTGTAAACCTCTATCATGTCACCCCTAACTCTTCGCCTTTCCAGTGAATGCAACTTAAGCTTTGTTAATCTTTCTTCATATGAAAGATTTCTAATTTGGGGAATTAACTTAGTCATCCTACGCTGGACACGTTCAAGTGAATTTATATCCATTCTATAATATGGCGACCAAAACTGAACTGCATAATCTAAATGGGGCCTAACTAGAGCAAGATATAGCTTGAGAACCACACCAGGTGTCTTGTTACTAACGCTGCGATTAATAAATCCAAGTGTCCGATTTGCCTTATTACGAACATTTATGCATTGATCCTTTTGTTTTAAATTCTTACTAATCATAACTCCCAGATCCCTTTCGCAATCCGACTTCGCAATCACAACACCATCTAGCTCGTATCTTGTAACTCTATCATCATTACCTAACCTCAGAACTTTACATTTATCAGCATTAAACTGCATCTGCCAATCCTTTGACCATTTCAAAACCCTATCTAGATCAACTTGAAGTGATAGTGAGTCCTCCTCCGAATTAATTTCCCTACCGATTTTCGTATCATCGGCAAATTTGCAAATGTTGCTACTCAAACCTGAATCTAAATCATTTATGTATATTATAAACAACAGAGGTCCCAGGACAGAGCCTTGAGGCACTCCACTTACAACATTTTCCCACTCTGACTTGATTCCATTTATACTAACTCTCTGTTTCCTTTGGTATAGCCATGCCCTAATCCAGCTTAATATAGCACCCCCAATACCATGAGACTCTATTTTTTTAATCAGTCTTTCATGTGGCACTGTATCAAAAGCTTTGCTAAAGTCAAGGTATACAACATCGCAATCCTTACCACTATCAACTGCCTCAACAATGCTAGAATAAAAAGATAACAAATTTGTTAAACATGAACGGCCATTTATAAAACCATGTTGCGACTCAATTATTAATTTATGTTTTTCAAGATGAAGACGAATTTTATTTGCTATTATAGATTCGAGTAACTTTCCCACAATAGACGTTAGGCTAATTGGTCGATAGTTAGACGCAAGTGATCTATCTCCTTTCTTAAAAACTGGTATCACATTAGCAACTTTCCAAAACTCTGGCACTCTGCCTGACTCTATTGATTTATTAAATATGGTTGACAGTGGGTCACAAAGCTCCTCTTTGCATTCTTTAAGCACCCTAGCAAACACTTCATCCGGCCCTGGGGATTTGTTTGGTTTGAGTTTTACTATTTGTTTAAGAACATCCTCCCTGGTAACTGCTAAACTCGTCAACCTGTCCTCGTCCCCACCCACATAGACTTGTTCGGCTGAAGGCATATTGTTAAGTTCCTCTTTAGTAAATACAGATACAAAATATTTATTAAAAATACTACTCATCTCTTCATCACTATCTGTTATTTGACCTGTCTCAGTTTTTAATGGACCTATCCTTTCCCTAGTCTTAGTACGATATAACTGAAAAAACCCTTTAGGATTTGTCTTTGCTTGCCCTGCTATGCGAACTTCATAGTTTCTTTTTGCTTTCCTTATCTCTTTTTTAACATTTCTAACCAGTAATAAGGCAATAAGGCACCAGTACACACAATAATGCACCAGTACACACCATAAGGCACCAGTACACTCCATATGGCACCAGTACGCACCATAAGGCACTAGAACACACCATAAGGCACCAGTACACACCATAAAGCACCAGTATACACCATAAGGCCCCAGTACACACCATAAGGTACGAGTACACACTATAAGGCACCAGTACACACCTACAGGTATTTGTTTCTGGTGTGGTGCTCATGGGATCTGTTACAACCTTCTAGGAAGCTTTTAGGGTCAGGATTGACATTACAGTGCAGCGTTTTATATACATAAAATACACATGAGAGTATGTGCAGGGACTTAATATCTAACATATTCAGAAATTTGAGTAAGGGGTCCATATATACTGCCCGGTTGCCTGAAATGCTATATGCCTACTATATTGGCTTTAGGTATTGTATGCACTAGCTCTATCTATAAATCCAACATTATGTTTGTAAATCAACTATGTATGTACTTTCCTGAATAAAATTGACTTTACTGTACACTTATATGCTCTGTGGATTTGTTATCCCCTATCGTTTGGGAGAAAAAAATGACTAATACGTTCGGCGAATGACTTTGACTTCAACTTCACTTTGACTTCGTTCATGTCATCGTATTTTCCGTAATATATAAAGGTTATGACAGTGCAATTATATTATTGTGTGCAAATAAGTTGGAAATTTCATGTACCCTAAAAATAGTAAAATAAAAATAAGAATAATTAAATAATTGTTGTAGTAAATTGTCACACATTCATCATACGCAAACGAACACACAGTTTGGAGCGTCAGTACAACAAGACCGCCGCCATTTTAAAACACGGCTTCGAATGTAAGTAATGTTTTTCTCGTACTAACACTGTATTATGCAATAGATTAGGTCTTGAATTCACAAATTTAGTTGTTACATCTGACAGAGTATGTTAGACTGTGTAATGCTGGTCCATGTTGACGTATTTGTGGGCTTGGTTGGTTTAAATGTGATGGCACCCCAATATGGGCACCCCACAACTGCTGCATATTCTAGCTTTGGACTAGCAAAAGTGGTGAACAATTTCTTTAGTATTTCGCCATCCATGTATTTAAAAGCAATTCTGAAGTTGGAATGCATGGCATAGGCTCCTCACACAATGTTCTTTATGTGGTCCTCAGGTGATAGTTTTCTATTTAGAACCACCCCTAGATCTCTTTCTTTATCAGAATTCCTTAAAGATTTCTCACATGGTTTTCCTAATGATAGATTGTGGGCTGTTAGGGACAGGTTTGATGTATGGATTAGTTGATAGAAGTTCCAGTCCACCTGTAGACAGGGATCTCACATCAGCTTGTATATTATACAAGGATAAGATTTGATAAATTCAGTTATTTGACTGAACACTGGCTCTGTTTAAATCAGAGATTTAAACATACATAGTCTAACCTAGCTCCTTTCTTTTTTACCTAGCTTTTACCTAGCCTAACCTAGCTTTTTTTTCCCAAGCCGGTCTATGGCCCGTGGTACGAGATCTATTATTCTAATAAGGGTTTGATAAAATACAGTAGACTGCCTACTGGTTTTACCTGTAATAAGGTTTGATACAGATGATTATCCGTTCAAGGGGATTAAATAGCCGTTCTATGGCCCCAGGGTTTTCTCAAATTTTCTTTCATAGCCGGTCTATGGCCCCTGGGTTTTACGAACTTTTTTTTCCCAAGCCTGTCTATGGCCCCTGGGTTTTACGAACTTTTTTTTCCCAAGCCGGTCTATGGCGTGTATGTTAAATAAACCAAATTTTTCACTTTGACAATTGAGCACCTGCTACATCCAGATTCTAGGGAGGAAAGGAATATAATATAATATCTAATATATCTATCTGTGTGAAATAGATTAAATCCATTTATTTGATATTCAGCTAATAGTTCTGTATTTTCTACATTCATCCATGTTTTGGTAAGTGCAATAATATGTATTGTTTCATTGCAGATTAGAGATTCAAGATAGTTCTAGATTTCCGAAGTACTGAAACGGGCGCCATACAGGCTTGGTGGATCTAGGTGCAAGGTAAAATTATTTACATTTACTTGTTTTGTATTTATATGCATATATGCATTTATATGCATTATTCTATAGAATAATAGATCTCGTAATAATTTTGCAAAAATAGTGGCATTTACTATTTTTAAAAGATTATT
Source organism: Procambarus clarkii (assembly GCF_040958095.1). Taxonomy (NCBI): domain Eukaryota; kingdom Metazoa; phylum Arthropoda; class Malacostraca; order Decapoda; family Cambaridae; genus Procambarus; species Procambarus clarkii. Next base: position 3,415,609 of record NC_091187.1, on the reverse strand, counting down.
AAAAAATTTACTGATATGGTGCATTCGGAAGACAAACCCAATTTTTCACTTTTGACAATTGAGCTCGGGTGCAGGGGGGGGGGTGGGTTGTGTAAAAGCCTGGTTTGTGCCTCGGAGAGGCTATGGGATCCAGTAAGATCGTCCTTCCTTTCCTCCCTAGAATCTGGATGTAGCAGGTGCTCAATTGTCATGAGTGAAAAATTGGGTTTGTCTTCCGAATGCACCATATCAGTAAATTTTTTAATAATCTTTTAAAAATAGTAAATGCCACTATTTTTGCAAAATTATTACGAGATCTATTATTCTAATAAGGGTTTGATAAAATACAGTAGACTGCCTACTGGTTTTACCTGTAATAAGGTTTGATACAGATGATTATCCGTTCAAGGGGATTAAATAGCCGTTCTATGGCCCCAGGGTTTTCTCAAATTTTCTTTCATAGCCGGTCTATGGCCCCTGGGTTTTACGAACTTTTTTTTCCCAAGCCGGTCTATGGCCCCTGGGTTTTACGAACTTTTTTTTCCCAAGCCGGTCTATGGCGTGTATGTTAAATAAACCAAATTTTTCACTTTTGACAATTGAGCACCTGCTACATCCAGATTCTAGGGAGGAAAGGAATATAATATAATATCTAATATATCTATCTGTGTGAAATAGATTAAATCCATTTATTTGATATTCAGCTAATAGTTCTGTATTTTCTACATTCATCCATGTTTTGGTAAGTGCAATAATATGTATTGTTTCATTGCAGATTAGAGATTCTAGCTAGTTCTAGATTTCCGAAGTACTGAAACGCGCACCGTACAGGCTTGGTGGATCTAGGTGCAAGGTAAAATTATTTACATTTACTTGTTTATATATATATATATATATATATATATATATATATAACTGAAAACTCACACCCCAGAAGTGACTCGAACCCATACTCCCAGAAGCAACACAACTGGTATGTACAAGACGCCTTAATCCACTTGACCATCACGACCGGACTAATGAGGTGATAGCCGAGGCTATATGAACCACCCCACCGCCGGCACTCGGATAGTTATCTTGGGCATAGCATTTTACCAAATCACCTCATTCTTTGGGGCACACGTGAGGAACACAAATGCGAACAAGCCTGAATGGTCCCCAGGACATATGCAACTGAAAACTCACACCCCAGAAGTGACTCGAACCCATACTCCCAGAAGCAACACAACTGGTATGTACAAGACGCCTTAATCCACTTGACCATCACGACCGGACTAATGAGGTGATAGCCGAGGCTATATGAACCACCCCACCGCCGGCACTCGGATAGTTATCTTGGGCATAGCATTTTACCAAATCACCTCATTCTTTGGGGCACACGTGAGGAACACAAATGCGAACAAGCCTGAATGGTCCCCAGGACATATGCAACTGAAAACTCACACCCCAGAAGTGACTCGAACCCATACTCCCAGAAGCAACACAACTGGTATGTACAAGACGCCTTAATCCACTTGACCATCACGACCGGACTAATGAGGTGATAGCCGAGGCTATATGAACCACCCCACCGCCGGCACTCGGATAGTTATCTTGGGCATAGCATTTTACCAAATCACCTCATTCTTTGGGGCACACGTGAGGAACACAAATGCGAACAAGCCTGAATGGTCCCCAGGACATATGCAACTGAAAACTCACACCCCAGAAGTGACTCGAACCCATACTCCCAGAAGCAACACAACTGGTATGTACAAGACGCCTTAATCCACTTGACCATCACGACCGGACTAATGAGGTGATAGCCGAGGCTATATATGAACCACCCCACCGCCGGCACTCGGATAGTTATCTTGGGCATAGCATTTTACCAAATCACCTCATTCTTTGGGGCACACGTGAGGAACACAAATGCGAACAAGCCTGAATGGTCCCCAGGACATATGCAACTGAAAACTCACACCCCAGAAGTGACTCGAACCCATACTCCCAGAAGCAACACAACTGGTATGTACAAGACGCCTTAATCCACTTGACCATCACGACCGGACTAATGAGGTGATAGCCGAGGCTATATGAACCACCCCACCGCCGGCACTCGGATAGTTATCTTGGGCATAGCATTTTACCAAATCACCTCATTCTTTGGGGCACACGTGAGGAACACAAATGCGAACAAGCCTGAATGGTCCCCAGGACATATGCAACTGAAAACTCACACCCCAGAAGTGACTCGAACCCATACTCCCAGAAGCAACACAACTGGTATGTACAAGACGCCTTAATCCACTTGACCATCACGACCGGACTAATGAGGTGATAGCCGAGGCTATATGAACCACCCCACCGCCGGCACTCGGATAGTTATCTTGGGCATAGCATTTTACCAAATCACCTCATTCTTTGGGGCACTTTTGACAATTGTAAAATGCTATGCCCAAGATAACTATCCGAGTGCCGGCGGTGGGGTGGTTCATATAGCCTCGGCTATCACCTCATTAGTCCGGTCGTGATGGTCAAGTGGATTAAGGCGTCTTGTACATACCAGTTGTGTTGCTTCTGGGAGTATGGGTTCGAGTCACTTCTGGGGTGTGAGTTTTCAGTTGCATATGTCCTGGGGACCTTTCAGGCTTGTTCGCATTTGTGTTCCTCACGTGTGCCCCAAAGAATGAGGTGATTTGGTAAAATGCTATGCCCAAGATAACTATCCGAGTGCCGGCGGTGGGGTGGTTCATATAGCCTCGGCTATCACCTCATTAGTCCGGTCGTGATGGTCAAGTGGATTAAGGCGTCTTGTACATACCAGTTGTGTTGCTTCTGGGAGTATGGGTTCGAGTCACTTCTGGGGTGTGAGTTTTCAGTTGCATATGTCCTGGGGACCATTCAGGCTTGTTCGCATATATATATATATATATATATATATATATATATATATATATATATATATATTTATATATATATATATATATATATATATATATATATATATATATATATATATATATATATATATATATTATTATATATGTGTGTATATGTATTTGTATGTATATAAATTTGTGTGTAAATCACGGAAATTAACTTGAGGAAACTGGCAACCAAAAACCAGTAGGCAGTCTACTGTATTTTATCAAACCCTTATTAGAATAATAGATCTTGTAAAAATTTACAGATATGGTGCATTCGGAAGACAAACCAAATTTTTTTCACTTTTGACAATTGAGCACCTGCTACATCCAGATTCTAGGGAGGAAAGGAAGGACGATCTTACTGGATCCCATAGCCTCTCCGAGGCACAAACCAGGCTTGTACACAACCCTCCCCCTGCACCCGAGCTATGTCAACAGGTCGTTCTTTCTCTTCGCCCTTACATCATCACACACAGAGATCACAATAACGTGATGCATCAAATGAACAAATCCACAAGGTCCGTGACGAGGATTTGAACCTGCGTCCGGGAGCATCCCAGACACTGCCTAAATTGACTGAGCTACAACAGGGTAAAAGGATCCAGGAAGTTCAGTAGAAGTTTGGTTTCAACCCTTTTACCCTGTCGTAGCTCAGTCGATTAAGGCAGTGTCTGGGATGCTCCCGGACACAGGTTTGAATCCTCATCACGGCCCTTGTGGATTTGTTCATTTGATGCATCACGTTATTGTGATCTGTGTGTGATGATGTAAGGGCGAAGAGGGAGAATGGCCTGTTGACATAGCTCGGGTGCAGGGGGGGGGTTATGTAAAAGCCTGGTTTGTGCCTCGGAGAGGCTATGGGATCCAGTAAGTTCAGTAGAACTTCGGTTTCAACCCTTTTACCCTGTTGTAGCTCAGTCGATTAAGGCAGTGTCTGGGATGCTCCCGGACGCAGGTTCGAATCCTCGTCACGGCCCTTGTGGATTTGTTCATTTGATGCATCACGTTATTGTGATCTGTGTGTGTAATTCTTCACTTGCTACAGCAACAGGAATGTGTGTGTATGTATTTGTGTTGTTGAATATGACCGAAAGTGTAAGATTAATGATTCTAACACAAATCGTCTGAATATTTGTTTTTCTTCACTGTCGAGAGTAGTTAAAAAAATTTACTCGAGTTTATTTTCACACTTTATTTATGGTCCTTAAGTCCCTCTCCTTAATGCTGCTGCTGTTTCTCGCATCTTTGCATCGCTTGTATGTTTGGGGGTTTGGCCTCTTGCTATATATTGATTCCATTTGTGTGTGTTTGGGTCTCAGGCCCTCTCGCAATTTCTGTTGAACAAACCCCTTTTCCTAGTTCTGCATCTCTCCTTTGGTACAAATTTTGTTGTGCTTTTATCATATATTTCATAAAACTTGACATACATTTCATTTACTTCATGTCCTATCAGCAAGTGTTTGTCAAATTCTTTAAGGAAAGTTTATCATCCTGATTGCAGATCTCTAGCGCTATTATGTCAACTTCTTGTGGATTCGCAATCATTATTTAATTTACCTTTAGGTGTTCTTTCACCAGCACAGCAACACTGTACCTCTCCCAACCAGTTTAAGATAAAAACTTAGTACTAACTAATTAACTCAATGTAACCTACCTTACCCCCAAAATGTCAACCCATGTCTTCTATTTTAAACAATGCTGTTTTGTTGACCAAATTGTATTTTTGTTTTTTTCTGCAATGTTTCCCCCCCCCCCACCACTCTACCACCACATTGAGTTTAGTAGCTCTGTGCACGTCAGGTGCTGTTTAATATACAGACCACCATTTGACCTAGTTTCTCTATCACATCTATATCACTTTGTGCTTTAGGCCTGGTGGAGCTTGGTCCACCAGGCTGTTGTTTGGAGTGGCCCGCAGATCCACATACAGTCTGCATATGATATACAGTCTGTTCATCAATTGAACTACAGTAGTTAGTTTTTATCATCCGAATGCACCAATATGTGTTCATTCTTCCCAGATGAAGGAACTAGGTAATATTCATCATCTGAATGCACCATCTGAAGCTTTAACACACTCATGATACACGAGAGGTTTAAAAAACTTTTAAAACTTTTAAAACTTTTTGATCTATGTATTTAAAAGCAATTCTAAAGTTAAAAAGTGTAGCATAGGCCCCTCGCAGAATGTTCTTAATATGATCCTCAGGTTATAGTTTTCTATCTAAAACCACCCCTAGATCTCTTTCTTGATCAGAATTCTTTATAGATCTCTGTGGCTCGATCATAGAAACTGAGTAAATTCGTTACACTGGACCTTCCAGATCGAATACCATGCTGACAGTCTGATATATCATTCAGTACGTCTGCATCTGAAATTGAGCAATACCGGATTTATTATTTGGTTTTATAAATTTTATACTTATAATCTTAACTTATTTCAGAGACCACGAGTAATCTGGGCTTCGAACTCAACAGAAAAGCCTTCCGTAGACCTGCTTCTTTGCTACATAATAGACAAAATTTAGTAAGTATTGATTTATTATGTGTTTGTTTATTTATTTATTTTTTCTTTATATACAAGAAGGTACATTGGGGGAGAGTACAATGACTTGAAGTTATACATTCTTGTAAAGCAACTAGCACTCATAGCGTTTCGGGCAGATCTAAGTATAGACCAAGGAACTTACCATCTTTTTTATTTCTGATGTTAACATTGTGTAACTGTAGATGAATTGCATTTGTTGATTTGCTCCCAAGTAAGATGTTGTAGGTCCTTTCTATGTTTAGTGGGAGTTTGTTGGTTGACATTAATAAGTGGATTTTTTTTTAATTTATTGTTTACATCATTATTTAATATGAGAGGGTTGGAGTCTGAGTAGATGAGGTTAGTGTCATCATTATCTCATATCTCAGTGATTTTGTCGTAATGGTCAAGTAGCTGTACTGTACAAATAGAGGACATGAGAGATAGCTGTAAGAGGTATTTCAATATCTTCCTGCTCTAAATCCATGTTGGCCTGGATTGTGGAGGTCATTGGTCTCTATAAAACTAGTAACCTGACTCCTGATCACTCTCAAATAATTTTATTATGTGGGATGTTAGTGCAACTGGTCTATAATTCTTTGCCAATGCTTGTGTTGTGTTGTGTTGTTTTGGTAGTGATGTGCAATGTGTTGTTTTGGTAGTGATTCGTCCAGTTCTGGTAGTAGTGCGGTTGTTGTATGGTGTAGTACTTGTGTGCTTGTTAATGACTTGTATTCCAGTCTTGTGGGTATCTCCTTTCCCCTACAGGCCAACTGCTTTGTTCTTACCTAGCATTTTGCTTTGTTTGGGTATGAATGTTTGTGTGCCGTATATTTTGCAAAATTTGCCATATATCTCATTATTTACTCCTCTGCCTAGCAACAAGTCTGTCTAATTATACTCATTAACTGTTTTTCAAAGTTCCCCATAGTGTCCTTTATTGAAATCGAGTTCATGAACAGTTTCAATGTTCTTATTTTCTTCTAGATTATATCTTAAAGTATATTTAAATGTTATTGTTATTATTGTTATTAAATGTTATTGTGACATTGCATTGCAATTGAGCTATGTGGTTTACCGTACCGTTCATTTCGTGAGTATAAGTATAGATGCCACAATTGTGACAGGTAAAACCATGCCTTTTTTGAAAAACAGCACCGTCTGTTGCACGTAAGAGCAACCCACACTATATTATGTTGCGATATTATTTCAATATTTCCGATTGCATTGATAATTTGAATTTTCATAGATTTCAATTTATTTTCATTTCGATTTAATAATTTTGTGTGACATTGCATTGAAATTGAGCTGTGTTGTTTACCATACTGTTCATTTCATGAGTATAGTTTATTGTTTTATTTTTTTCATTTCATTTTTTTAGCTGTTCTTATTTTTCAGTGATGGGAATATCAGATCATTTGATGTTCCCAATTTTCTGATGGAAGCATCAGACCATTATAGAATGCATCGGATGAGGTAGTTTGGAATGGTGGGGAGGACGAGAGGGGGGGATGGTGGGGAAGACGAGGGGACAGAGGAGAGGGTAATGGTGGGGAGGACGAGGGGACTGGGGAGTTGGGGATGGTGGGGACAGGGGAATGCTGGGGAGGACAAAGGGACAGGTGAATGGGAGATGGTGGGGGAGGAAGAAGGGACAGGGGAGGGGAAAATGGTAAGGAGGACGATGGGACAGGGAAGTGGGAATAGTGGGGAGGATGTGGGGACGGGGAAGTGGGAAGGACGAGAGGACTGTGGAATGGGGAATGGCAAAGTGAATTATAAGTATATATATTAATTAATTCTTATAAATTTCCAGAAGCCTGTATCAACACCCACACTAATGCAACTGAAAGAGATGTTGAGACAAGTATTGCTGATATGTTGAAGAACGCCCCAAACAAACTCGGTGGAAACAGATACAAGGTAAAGTTTGCCAATTTGCTGTAGTCTAATTCAATTTCTTTTTAGTAATCTTTGAGAACATTTATGCTATGAATAAGATAAAATAATGTAACTGATTTTGACTAAATATGTAGATATATTAAATTTTCTGAGCACTAATAATGCAAGAAAACCAAAATAAGAGGTGGCTACTATCTCTAATAATGGGCTGGAATACTGCAGGATATAATAATATATATATATAAATTTATATATATATATTTATTTATATAAATATATATATGATATATAGATTCTATATAGATTCTATTATTCTATTCTATTCTATTCTATAGTTTTATATAGATTCTTGTTTTAGTTTTTTTTCTATAATATGGAAAGGGTTTTTAATTAATAAATTGTTTGTTTGTTTGAGATATATACAAGATTTGTTACATTCTTGTACAGCCACTAGTACGCGTAGCGTTTCGGGCAAGTCCTTAATCCTATGGTCCCTGGAATACGATCCCCTGCCGCGAAGAATCGTTTTTTCATCCAAGTACACATTTTACTGTTGCGTTAAACAGAGGCTACAGTTAAGGAATTGCGCCCAGTAAATCCTCCCCGGCCAGGATACGAACCCATGACATAGCGCTCGCGGAACGCCAGGGGAGTGTCTTACCACAACATCACGGAGACTGCATATTAAATATGCACTGCAATAATTAAATATTATATAATAAAATAATGTATTATTGAAAACAATTAGTAACAAACAATATTTCATTACAGGGTGGTGAAGCAAGAAGACATGTGCATCACACAGCAGACTTGGATATGACGAATACTGAAAATGGTGGCGAGCCTGGTGCATGGCGTACCGCTGAATCTTCTCTAATGTCTATATAGAAGAATCTATATGTATCTGTGTGTATATATGTATATATATAATAAATAAATAAAAAAATATATATATATATATATATATATATATATATATATATATATATATATATATATATATATATATATATATATATATATATATATATATATATAACCTATATATATATATGTGTGTATTATTAAATATGACCGAAAAAGTAAGATTAATAATTCTAACACGAATTTTCTCAATCTTTCGTACATTACGCTTCACTGTTGGAGGTAAATAAAAAATCACTTCTCCAAAATTCATATAACATATAATCTCTTCCCATAACCAAACCATCGCCAGAGAAATCCTAGTAAACAACACAGAAATCATCGATAGATACAGCGATAGCAGACGGCTTGACGTTTGCGAGGCACTACACATCAAGAAGTCAACACCAGCAATCAACAGCCAATTATTGCACAACTATATTCTACCCACCTCAAGACTCCACTCCAATATAGAAGCATCAAGAAATATGGACCAATAGGCTTTCTACAAACACTTCTATTCAATACCCATTGTTTCTGTTCTGTCTTGTGTTGATACTTTTAATACCCTATTAATATCCCATCTTGTTCTAATGCCACATCACCCTTCCCACCTCACTCAAATGTAGATATAAACTCAGAGATACGTAAGTTCTAATCAGTTGTGTATTTGTGAAGTCTTTGAAAATGTAATAAGTTTTACGAAACGCGCCCGTGTCGCGTCAGACTAGAAATAAAAATGAATTTTGGAGAAGTGATTTTTGATTTACCTCCAACAGTGAAGCGTAATGAACGAAAGATTGAGAAAATTCGTGTTAGAATTATTAATCTTACTTTTTCGGTCATATTTAATAATATATGTCTACAGGAAAGACTGCTACCAAAATATACTAATATATATGTGTGTATATATATACATATATATATATATATATATATATATATATATATATATATATATATATATATATATATATATATATATATATATATATATATATATATATATATATATGTTAGATAGGTTAGGTTTGGTAGGGTTGGTTAGTTATCATATATCTACGTATAACTAGCTAGTTTTAACTTTATATATATATTATTTATATATATATATTATATAAAATGTTTGTGAGGAAGACCTCTGGTGCCAATGTGGGGACCCATAGCCTCGGAGAAGAAAATAAAAAGTATTCAGAGGAGACCTTGTGGTCACTCACTAAACACTAATATTATCTTCTACCACCCCCATTCTTTAGTATGTACACATATATATTTGCTTTATTTGAACTTTGTTACAAAGAGGGAGTTACATATAGGTTACAAAGATAGTTATCATATATATATTATTTATATATATATTATTTTAGTATATTTTGGTAGCAGTCTTTCCTGTAGACATATATTATTAAATATGACCGAAAAAGTAAGATTAATAATTCTAACACGAATTTTCTCAATCTTTCGTACATTACGCTTCACTGTTGGAGGTAAATAAAAAATCACTTCTCCAAAATTCATTTTTATTTCTAGTCTGACGCGACACGGGCGCGTTTCGTAAAACTTATTACATTTTCAAAGACTTCACAAATACACAACTGATTAGAACTTGCGTTTCCCTGATTTTATATCTACATTTGAGTGAGGTGGGAAGGGTGATGTGGCATTAACACAAGACAGAACACTAGGGGATATTAATAGGGTATTAAAAGTATCAACACAAGACAGAACAGAAACAATGGGTATTGAATAGAAGTGTTTGTAGAAAGCCTATTGGTCCATATTTCTTGATGCTTCTATATTGGAGTGGAGTCTTGAGGTGGGTAGAATATAGTTGTGCAATAATTGGCTGTTGATTGTTGGTGTTGACTTCTTGATGTGTAGTGCCTCGCAAACGTCAAGCCGTCTGCTATCGCTGTATCTATCGATGATTTCTGTGTTGTTTACTAGGATTTCTCTGGCGATGGTTTGGTTATGGGAAGAGATTATATGTTCCTTAATGGAGCCCTGTTGTTTATGCATCGTTAAACGCCTAGAAAGAGATGTTGTTGTCTTGCCTATATACTGGGTTTTTTGGAGCTTACAGTCCCCAAGTGGGCATTTGAAGGCATAGACGACGTTAGTCTCTTTTAAAGCGTTCTGTTTTGTGTCTGGAGAGTTTCTCATGAGTAGGCTGGCCGTTTTTCTGGTTTTATAGTAAATCGTCAGTTGTATCCTCTGATTTTTGTCTGTAGGGATAACGTTTCTATTAACAATATCTTTCAGGACCCTTTCCTCTGTTTTATGAGCTGTGGAAAAGAAGTTCCTGTAAAATAGTCTAATAGGGGGTATAGGTGTTGTGTTAGTTGTCTCTTCGGAGGTTGCATGGCTTTTCACTTTCCTTCTTATGATGTCTTCGATGAAACCATTGGAGAAGCCGTTATTGACTAGGACCTGCCTTACCCTACAGAGTTCTTCGTCGACTTGCTTCCATTCTGAGCTGTGGCTGAGAGCACGGTCGACGTATGCGTTAACAACACTCCTCTTGTACCTGTCAGGGCAGTCGCTGTTGGCATTTAGGCACATTCCTATGTTTGTTTCCTTTGTGTAGACTGCAGTGTGGAAACCTCCGCCCTTTTCCATGACTGTTACATCTAGAAAAGGCAGCTTCCCATCCTTTTCCGTCTCGTAAGTGAAACGCAGCACGGAACTCTGCTCAAATGCCTCCTTCAGCTCCTGCAGATGTCTGACATCAGGTACCTGTGTAAAAATGTCGTCAACATACCTGCAGTATATGGCCGGTTTCAAGTTCATGTCGACTAAGACTTTTTGCTCGATGGTACCCATGTAGAAGTTTGCAAACAGGACACCTAGGGGAGAACCCATGGCGACCCCATCTACTTGCTTATACATGTGCCCATCCGGGCTCAAGAAGGGTGCCTCTTTAGTACAAGCTTGGAGTAGTTTCCTCAGAATACTTTCTGGCATGTCAAGAGGAGTACAGGCTGGATCACGATACACTCTGTCGGCTATCATTCCGATTGTCTCGTCCACAGGTACGTTGGTAAACAGCGATTCTACGTCCAACGAGGCTCTTAGACCTGTGGCCCGTGCGCCCCGCAGTAAGTCCACAAATTCCTTTGGAGACTTCAGGCTGAAGGCGCAAGGAACATAAGGAGTCAGCAGGCCGTTGAGTCGCTTCGCCAGTCTGTACGTGGGTGTGGGTATCTGGCTAATGATTGGCCGAAGTGGGTTTCCAGGCTTGTGCGTCTTGACATTTCCATACGCATATCCAGGTTTATATTCCCCAATGATCTTTGGCAGGTGGAGTCCGGATTTCTTGGCGTTCACAGTTTCGATCAGGGCTCCATTAAGGAACATATAATCTCTTCCCATAACCAAACCATCGCCAGAGAAATCCTAGTAAACAACACAGAAATCATCGATAGATACAGCGATAGCAGGCGGCTTGACGTTTGCGAGGCACTACACATCAAGAAGTCAACACCAGCAATCAACAGCCAATTATTGCACAACTATATTCTACCCACCTCAAGACTCCGCTCCAATATAGAAGCATCAAGAAATATGGACCAATAGGCTTTCTACAAACACTTCTATTCAATACCCATTGTTTCTGTTCTGTCTTGTGTTGATACTTTTAATACCCTATTAATATCCCCTAGTGTTCTGTCTTGTGTTAATGCCACATCACCCTTCCCACCTCACTCAAATGTAGATATAAAATCAGGGAAACGCAAGTTCTAATCAGTTGTGTATTTGTGAAGTCTTTGAAATGTAATAAGTTTTACGAAACGCGCCCGTGTCGCGTCAGACTAGAAATAAAAATGAATTTTGGAGAAGTGATTTTTGATTTACCTCCAACAGTGAAGCGTAATGTACGAAAGATTGAGAAAATTCGTGTTAGAATTATTAATCTTACTTTTTCGGTCATATTTAATAATATATATATTATTTATATATATATATTATTTATATATATATATTATTTATAAATATATTATTTATATATAAATATATATTCTTTATATATAAATATATTATTTATATATAAATATATTATTTATATATAAATATAAGTTTTATATATAAATATATTATTTATTTATAAATATATTATTTATATATAAATATATATATATATATATATATATTTATATATATATATATATTATATATATATATATATATATATATAATTATATATATATAATTATATAGGTCATATGTTTTTGTATTTTTGCTGATTTGTTAGTAAATAATAAAAGAAATATAAATTATTTGATTTTTTTACCCTTAAATTGGTTTTAATATTTAAATTGAAAACAATAATATAATATAAAAAAATATAAGAAAAATAATAATACATTATAAAATAAAATATAAAAATAATATAATATAATATAAAATAATATAATTTAATTTCAAGAAATTTAACTTTAAACACAAAGATGTGAAAAGGGTTCAGATTAGGCTCAAACCTTTTACAAGAGATTCATATTGGTGTATGAATGGATTATGAATGACTCATGTTAGGAGTGTAAAGTTGCCACAACATCTCAAATTAGTGTTAGATACATAGGTCTTGGTTATAAGTTTTGGAAACCTATTTAAGTCCACACACAATATCGTATCTGATACGATAAAACAAACGTTTCCAATCCTTTCAAATACTTTCCAGATATGTTGTGGCAACCTAAAATTGTTTGCTGGGTACCGACCCTGTGGGCGGTAGTGGACCCCCTACTGACCCTGTGGGCGGCAGTGGACCCACTACCGACCTTGTGGGCGGTAGTGGACCCCCTACCGACCCTGTGGGCGGTAGTGGACCCCCTACTGACCCTGTGGGCGGCAGTGGACCCACTACCGACCCTGTGGGCGGTAGTGGAGCCCCTACCAACCCTGTGGGCGGTAGTGGACCCCCTACCGACCCTGTGGGCGGTAGTGGACCCCCTACCGACCCTGTGGGCGGTAGTGGACCCCCTACCGACCCTGTGGGCGGTAGTGGACCCCCTACCGACCCTGTGGGCGGTAGTGGACCCACTACCGACCCTGTGGGCGGTAGTGGACCCCTACCGACCCTGTGGGCGGTAGTGGACCCCCTACCGACCCTGTGGGCGGCAGTGGACCCCCTACCGACCCTGTGGGCGGTAGTGGACCCCCTACCGACCCTGTGGGCGGTAGTGGACCCACTACCGACCCTGTGGGCGGTAGTGGACCCCCTACCGACCCTGTGGGCGGTAGTGGACCCACTACCGACCCTGTGGGCGGTAGTGGACCACCTACCGACCCTGTGGGCGGTAGTGGACCCCCTACCGACCCTGTGGGCGGTAGTGGACCCACTACCGTCCCTGTGGGCGGCAGTGGACCCCCTACCGACCCTTTGGGCGGTAGTGGACCCCCTACCGACCCTGTGGGCGGTAGTGGACCCCCTACCGACCCTGTGGGCGGCAGTGGACCCCCTACCGACCCTTTGGGCGGCAGTGGACCCCCTACCGACCCTGTGGGCGGTAGTGGACCCTCTACCGACCCTGTGGGCGGTACTGGACCCCCTACCGACCCTGTTGGCGGCAGTGGACCCCCTACCGACCCTGTGGGCGGCAGTGGACCCCCTACCGACCCTGTGGGCGGTAGTGGACCCCCTACCGACCCTGTGGGCGGTAGTGGACCCCCTACCGACCCTGTGGGCGGCAGTGGACCCCCTACCGACCCTGTGGGCGGCAGTGGACCCCCTACCGACCCTGTGGGCGGCAGTGGACCCCCTACCGACCCTGTGGGCGGCAGTGGACCCACTACCGACCCTGTGGGGGGCAGTGGACCCCCTACCGACCCTGTGGGCGGCAGTGGACCTTATATACTAATCCTGTGGGCGATACTGGACCATATTTATTTATTTATTTATTTATTGATTTATTTATTTATTTATTTATTTATTTATTTATTTATTTATTTATGCATATACAAGAATGTACATAAGGAATGTAAGGATACAAATATGGTAATTACAGTCTTGTAAAGCCACTAGCACGCACAGCGTTTCGGGCAGGTCCTTAATCCAAGAAAATTTTAAGTAGGTAAATACTTGCAAAATTTATAGACAAAAAATGATAACAGTTACATGGATTGAAAAAAAGACGATGACAGAAAATTGTACAGTATATTAAAGCACATAGGTAGCTAAGATTGATTGCAATGACTGCTTGAATGGTAGTTGACAAAAATTGGTAGTCACAATACAGCATATGGCTAGCACATAAAGGAAGACAGCAATGAACACAATGATAAGGTTGTTTGATATTACATAAAAATTAGGAGATTGGGTAACACAAGGTACAGAGCAAATTTAAAGCTCAGTGTAGGAAACTAAGAAGATGAGATTAGGTACTTTTTGGTTTTGCTTTTAAATAAGGCAAAAGTTTTACAGTTTTTCAATTCATTAGGGAGTGAGTTCCATAGACTGGGTCCCTTAATTTGCATAGAGTGTTTGACTCTGGGGATATCAAAGAGATATTTATTTCTGGTGTGGTGATAATGGGTCCTATTACATCTCTCCAGGGAAAGTTTCAGAGCATTGTTTGCATTTAAGAACAGGGTTTGTAAATGTAGTTGACACAAGAGAATGTGTGGAGGGAGTTAATATTTAGCAAGTTTAGGGATTTAAACAAGGAAGCTGAGTGTTGTCTGAAAGCAGAGTTAGATATTATTCTGATAGCAGATTTTTGCTGTGTGATAATGGGCTTAAGGTGATTTGCAGTGGTAGACCCCCATGCACAGATACCATAATTAAAATAGGGGTAGATTAGTGCATAATATAGTGAGAGGAGAGCAAAGTTAAGAACATAATATCTGGTTTTGGAGAGTATACCAACTGTCTTAGAGACTTTCTTAGTTATGTGTTGAATGTGGGTGCTGAAGTTGAGTCTCTTGTCTAGGAATAGGCCAAGAAACTTGCCATCATTTTTATTACTGATGTTAATGTTGTCTATCTGTAGCTGAATTGCATTTGATGATTTGCTTCCAAATAAGATGTAGTAGGTCTTTTCTATGTTTAGTGTTAGTTTGTTAGTTGACATCTATAAGTGTACTTTTTTTAATTCATTATTCACAACATTATTTAGTGTATGTGGGTTGAGGCCTGAATAGATAAGGGTAGTATCGTCA
The DNA here is from genome assembly GCF_040958095.1 of Procambarus clarkii. Taxonomy (NCBI): domain Eukaryota; kingdom Metazoa; phylum Arthropoda; class Malacostraca; order Decapoda; family Cambaridae; genus Procambarus; species Procambarus clarkii. Next base: position 3,400,231 of record NC_091187.1, on the reverse strand, counting down.
GCAAAGAATATAGGTTTGAGAATATTTGAGACATTAGGCAGATCGTATATATATATAAGAAATAGAAGAGGTCCTAAGATACTGCCCTGTAGCACTCCAAAGGTAATTGGTACAGTGGAAGAAGTTGTATCATTGATGGTTACATATTGGTGTCTGTCACTAAGATAGGATCGGATGTAGTCAACATCAATTGAACGGTTATGACTCCTCTATCCAATGGGTCCCAGCACATTGTGGTATTCTTCATAATGAACTTGTAGACCAACTAGCCAAAGCGATGCACGACACGCCTCACCTCACCCGTCATCCAATTCCCCATGTTGCACGTAAAGGAGTCTTCAAAGATACCATCTCCCAGGATTTTGAAACAAACTGGAAAACGTTATGCTCACCTTTGCACTATGGGTCCATTAAAAAGAAATGGGAAACTTGGAAACATGTCCGATATAAAAGCAGAGAAATTGATGTAACGATGACCAGATTAAGGCTGGGACACTCCAAACTAGCAGCACAGAGCTCTAAGTACAGAACAGACATCAACGAACTCTGTACTCACTGTCAGGTGCCTGAAACAGTCGAACACTATCTCCTGCACTGCTTCCGACATTATAGTGCCAGAGTAAATTTCAAACAAGTCTTTATCGCACTTAAAATACCCTTCACCATCGAGCATATATTAGGAGGCGGTGACCACTCGTCACAAGAAAAATACCAAATAGTCAAAGCACTGGCTAAATATCTCCAATCGACCAACAAATTGGGTCACATCTGACCCGCGCCACATTTATACCTGGCGCCACCAACAGCTAAACACAGAAAACAACTACCTCGTCGCAACACCAAGGATCAGCTGACGCCATAAACACAACACACCGCCCTACGGTGCGGCAAGTCTCCCTCTAACACACACCTCTGTTTTAATCACCGTTCCTCTATCTACAGCACAAAGCAACAAGCACCTTGGTAGCTCCGATCATCTTCAACATAAACGCGTCCAACAACATCAGTACTGGTGCAGTCATCGGGAGGACAAACCCTTCATGCAAACTGCACCTACTATCAACAAGAAGAAGATTACCCAATCGTTCCCTTACCCAATCTCCCAATCTTTATGTACTTAATCCAAACAACTTTATCATTGTGTTCATTGTTGTCTTCTTTTATGTGCTAGCCATATGCTGTATTGTGCCTGCTAAGTTTTGTTAAACTACCATTCAAGCTGTCATTGCAATCATTCTGAGCTACCTATGTGCCTTAATATACCTACAATTTTTCTCTCATTTTTTATTTTTTTTTCATGCTATGTAACTGTTATCCTTTTTATAAATTTTGCAAGTATTTACCTACTTATAAGTTTCTTAGATTAAGGACCTGCCCGAAATGCTGCGCGTACTAGCGACTTTACAGGAATGTAAATAAATAAATATAAAATAAATATGTTTATTCAGGTAAGATACATACATACAAGAGATTTTACATAAATTGATCGATTTATAGATTGAGCTAGTACATACAATGCCTAAAGCCACTATTACGCAATGCGTTTCGGGCTGTAATTACTGTGCTATGCATCCTCACAATGCCAATGTTCCTTCTTGTATATATATAAATAAATAAATAAATTACTCAACACAAAGCTGCTATTAGAACAATATCTAACTCTGGCCCCAGACATCACTCGGTACTCCCTTACTCAAATCTCTGAATATGTTAGATATTAGGTCACTGCATGCACATTCTCTCATGTGTATTTTATATATGTAAAACGCTGAACTGTAATATCATTCCTGACCTTAAAGCTTCCTAGAAGGTTGTAACAGAACCTATGGGCACCACACCAGAAACAAATACCTATTTGATATTCCAAGAGTGCGACTTAATTAAACTAGAAATGCTCTACAAATCAAGGGACCCAGATAGTGGAATGACCTTCCCAACCATGTTAAAGACTGTACCTCTCTCAACCTGTTTAAGATAAAAACTAAGCACTACCTATTTAACTCCCTGTAACCTACCTCACCCCTAAATGTCAACCCATAGTCTACTATTTTAAACAATGCTATTTGTTGACTAAATTGTATATTTGGTATTTTTCTGCCATGTTCCCCCCTTTTTTATTTTTTTTATTTTCTCAACACAATTTATACTTTAATCTCAATTAGTATTAAGTTTTAGTCCTCAGTGTTTTTCCTGCCTGAAACGCTTTGCGTAATAGTGGCTTTAGGCATTGTATGTACTAGCTCTATCTGTAAATCCATCAACGTTGTGTATCTCACCTTGTATGTATGTACTCTACCTGAATAAATATTTGATTTGATTTGATTTGTGGGTATTCACCTACATGTTCTTGCGGGGGTTGAGCTCTGCTCTTTAGGCCCGCCTCTCAACTGTAACTAACTTCTAATCCCCCCCCCCCCACCCATACACCCAAGAAGCAGCCTATAACAGCTGTCTAACTCCCAGGTACCTATTTACTGCTAGGTAACAGGAACATCAGGGTGAAAGAAACTTTGCCCATTGTTTCTCGCCAGCGCCGGGAATCGAACGTGGGACCACAGGATTATGCATCCAGCATGCTGTTCACTCAGCCACCGGCCCCCTGTGTGTGTGTGTGCTTGCAGGGGTTGAGCTCTGGCTCTTTGGTCCCGCCTCTCAACTGTCAATCAACTGGTGTACAGATTTCTGAGCCTACTGGGCTCTATCATATCTACATTTAAAACTGTGTATGGAGTCAGCCTCCACCACATCACTGCCTAATGCATTTCACCTGTTAACTACTCTTAACACTGAAAAAGTTCTTTCTAACGTCCCTGTGACTCATTTGGATACTCAGTTTCCACCTGTGTCCCCTTGTTCGCGTATGTTACGACCCTGGATTCTCCAGTGGAAACCAGAGGTCAAAATAGAGCTATTAAACTTTCTGGTAGTACAGTTGAGTGCATCACGAGCGGCAATTGTTTGTATCTTCCCTGCCAGACGTAAGACTATTCTTGTTTCTCAAAGAGCATTTAAAGACTGAGCTGGGGGTTGATTATTAAATAATAACATAGGCACCAACTATGTTTACTAATACTTTAATCATTTGTAAGTAACAATACGTTGCATAGGGGAAGATCTTTAATGTGCTTAGCTGCACGATCAATTAGGTTCCTTCCGGCACCACGACATGCGGGAGGCCTAGCTGGTCGCTAGGAGCGTTCTTCTCTGGCTGGCGTTCGTGGGGACGAGACCTACTCTGTGGCTGCACCCCTACTCTCCTCCCTTCTCTTACTTATTTCCCTTACCTTAAGTTCCTGTACCATTAAGTTAAGTACAGTATGGTGTGTTAAAAGTGTGCCTACTCTGGTAGTAACGATTGGTGAGACCTGGGGGTAGTATTTGCCAGTGTTTTGGGTACCCCTAAGTGTTGTGTTTTGTATTAGGGTCCCTCGTGGTGTCTCTACCCTAAGCTGCATCCAGCTTCAGTGCTTATCCAGTAGTACTTTACCCTAGCTTGTTCTTAGTGTAAACCTTGTATCCTGCCTAAGTGGACCAAGGCTTTTTAACGTAAGGTAGTGTGGTAAAGTTATTATTATTATTGTTATTGGTGTGAGTGTATATGGGGGGTTGTTAAGGGGTTAATAAATAAGTACATGAATTATAGGAGTATCCCTTCTTCCTGTGTGGGAGTGCATTGATCAACCCTTAGACTGACATATATGGTCTAGTAGCAAGGTATTATTACTGTGGATAGTTTATTTTGGGGGCCGGGCCTTTTAGCTCTCCCATATTTGATACTCTGTCCTCTAACTACCCTTACCCCTTAATAGTACCAGTTCCCCCATAGAAGCCCACCACACACTATTATTTATAACAAGTGGTTGGCCAGTCCGGGAGGAACATTATAAGTGTAAAAAATTAGATTCTTGAGTGCCAAAACTAAATTTTTTTGTTTCCGCAGAACGGTTGTGTGCTAGCCTAGGGTCCAGCTCATCTAGCAAATTACATTCTTGCACTGACTGGACACCCAGCTGGATCTCTTCACGATTAAGGTTAGTGTGGCCTTGAGTTAGGGGCCGTGCAAATTTTTGTTTTTTTCCAATTTTTATTTTTTAATTTTTTCTTTGGCTGGGAGCTAAAATTATTAGTGATGTCATCTGAAATGCAGAGACTGGCAAAGGAGCCTTCAGCAGTAGAGATAAAGAAACTTACCAAGTCTAATTTAGTATTGTTAGGCAAGGAATTTGGCCTAGAATTAAATGACGCGGATAAAAAGTGGACTTTGGTGAATGAAATATTACAACATTGTATTGATGAAGAACTATTGGCAAGTGATACACCTTTATGCCAGCCTAGCCAAGCAGAAAGTGCAACTCATAGGGATAGAGAATTAGCTCTAGAGTTAGCAAAAATAAAATTAGAGGAGCAAAGACTCAAAACCAAGGAAGCTAGAATTAGAGCGAATGCCACTGGACCTCCACCTGCCGGGGATTCAAACCCCAGGCATTATGAGAAAAAGCATAATTTGCCTGAATTTTCCGAGTCGGACCCTGAAAGGGTTTTCAACCATTTTCAGAGATTGGCCATGTCCATGAACTGCCCAAAGGAAGAGTGGGTGAAAATCCTACAGGGAAGACTTAGGGGTAAAGCACAAGATATTTTTATAAACATGCCTGACGACGAGTGTTTTGAATATGATAAAGTCAGGGAATGTATTTTGCGGGCATATGAAATTACTCCTGAAACTCACTGCCAAGTTTATCGCAACCTTAGGCCTACTCACAACCAACCGCTCACTGAATTTGTTAATGATCAAATTAGATTGTTTGATAGATGGATTCGCTCGGCGAAAGCCGAAACATACAAGGCTCTCAGGAACCTAGTTTTAATGGAGCATTTTATAGATATTATGCCAGAGAATGTTTCACATTACATTAGAGGAAGGGTAGAGGTAAATTCTAAAATAGGGGATTTGGCCAAGTTGGCAGAAAACTACCAATTGGCGGGCAAAAGGCCCAATAAAAATAATTATACCCCACAGAGTAGCAAAACTTATACCCACAGCCAGTCCAGACCAGCTCATTCTAACCCTTTAACTAATGCACCTTCTGTTTCAGACATAACTAACCCTGTTAAAGTGTCTAGCCCCACGGCACCTAAGGGTGAACCGAAGGGTAATTCTGTTAGTAATGTCTCTTCTCCCCGACGTTTTTCTGGTCACTGTAATCGTCCAAACCACACTATTAGCCGTTGTTGGCAACTGTACCTGGAAAAAAGACCCAATGCTCTAGTTGTGACACAGGGCTTGAGGCCTTCGGAAGGGTTAGGGAGTAAGACCTCCAACCCACAGTGGTTGGACTTGCTTACCACATTCTTATCGAAAGGGAGACTACTTTTGTCTGAGGGTTCTTCCTGGAAGGACGTGGTGATCTTCCGAGACACCGGTGCCATCCAGACTTTAATTTTAGAGAGTGCGTTGCAAGGTGCCAACACTCTCGACACTGGAGAGGTGGTACTAGTCGAGGGTGTCACTAGTGATACTCGAGCAGTACCCCTCCATAAGGTTACCCTAGAATCTGATTTCCACAAGGGTGTTTGTACAGTCAGAGTCACTTCATACCTACCTTTCTCTAATGTTGATGTAATAGTTGGTAATGATTTAGCAGGGGATAAGGTAGGGGACTCCAGACTGCCTATTATGTTGCCTACCCCTAAGGTTTGCCTGGATCCACCCGCCACAGAGAATAATGTTGTGTACTCTGCGTGCGCAGTGACCAGGTCTATGGGACTTAAATGTAAAGGCAGCCCTGTGCTTGCCAAGGTGGTAAATCCCGAGGACACAAGGAACTTTCCGAGTGGTGAAAACCAAGTGGACCTCACGGACACATTCATGGCCCGACTCGATGACGTGGCCGAGGACATTGTGGAGAGCCTGCCACCGCCATCTACTGAGAGTAGTGGGGAGGTGGAGGAGAACACTGTTGAGCCTCAGCCAATAGCATCTGACCAAGGCCTAGATGCCTCCTTGAGTGAGTTACAGAAAGCTGACCCCACTCTTGCAGATTGTCATGAGACAGCTGTCTCTATGGAGGAAATTGTAGACGCAGCAACTGGGTACTACTACAATGATCGGATTTTGATGAGAAAATGGAGACCACAGAGTGCTCCCTTGTCAAATGAGTGGGAGGTAGTCCACCAGGTTATGTTGCCGACCTGCTATAGAGAAAGAGTTTTGGCAGCTGCTCATGATGATCCTATGGGGGGGACATCAAGGTATTAATATTACGTATCACAAAATTTTAAAGTATTTTTTCTGGCCCAAGCTGAAAAGCGATGTGGCAAAATTTTGTAATGCGTGTATTGTTTGTCAACTGGTGGGGAAACCAAACCAGACTCCACCTAAAGCTCCTCTAAGACCTATTGTCGTGCCAGAGGAACCATTATTACTGTGGATAGTTTATTTTGGGGGCCGGGCCTTTTAGCTCTCCCATATTTGATACTCTGTCTTCTAACTACCCTTACCCCTTAATAGTACCAGTCCCCCATTGAAGCCCACCACACAATATTTTTTATAACAGATAATAAGGACCAAGGCTTAATTACCTTTTATTATGAGGCGGGTTCGCATTCTAACCGGCTCGCCCAATATCTACCTAACACTTAACTGGCCAGAAATGCTTAGATAAACGGGTTTTGGTAGAAAACTTCCCTTGTTTATTGTTGACTGCATGTTGATGATGGTAGAGCACTAATAAGATCTCCATTACACTTCGTCCAAGAGAAATTAATAGGAGCCGAATTCGCTCCCTGCGCCTCTTATCTTAACAACAATGGCTGACCATTCCCTACTGATGCTTCTGGCCTACTTTGTCCAGATATCAGTAAGTAATAGAAGGGTCACATTTACTTTAATTTGATACTGATAATTAAGTTAATTCGTATGAGATGTTTTTATGATGTAAAAAATCCAAAGGCTAATGTATTTAAGAATAATTCCCAACAAATAGCTGATGAATTTATAATAGTATGTGGCAATGATATCCCGTTTTCTATTGACGGAAAATTCCACTACAAGCTACATTTTCTATGGTTTAACTTGTGTATACAACGCAACAGCAATATTATCTGCCTGTTGAATTGATATTATTAAATGGTGTTGGATTTTCCGACAGATACGCCCACTGCCCCCTCCTCTGTTCCTTTGAGTTCTGTCCCGAAGGATCCACCTCCTGGTCCTCTGTCTGAGGTTCCCCTCCTTTCTTCCCAGTCTGTCTTGTCTCCTGTGTCTTCTTCCTCGTCTCCCTCTGTTCGTCCTTCCCATCCTTCCCCTCCGTCTCTTGATTCTCCCCGCCGCCTGTCGGTGCGGGCTGATGTCCATCGCTCTCCAAACGGCCGTCGTGTGTGCTCTCGTTCAGCTTCTCCTGTTGAGACGCTAGAATCCGTTGCCCAGTAAGTAGTTGCTGGGACGCCTGTCTTTTCCGTCAGAAGCGTAAGCCTGGCTCCTCTCCTTTCTCCTCCCCGGCAGGTAAGAAGGATTCGCTTTCTTCCTTGGCCCCTACTTCTGCCTCTATCGCTCCTTCCCCTCCCATTTCGGTGGTTGCGCCCCCTGTTCCTGCTATGGAGGTTTCGTTGGCCCCCGCTTCCCTCTCGGTTGCTACCCTTGCTGAGGTGTGTTCCCCTCTTTCTACTCCCCCTCTTTTTTTTTTTGAGATATATACAAGAGTTGTCACATTCTTGTACAGCCACTAGTACGCGTAGCGTTTCGGGCAGGTCCCTGGAATACGATTCCCTGCCGCGAAGAATCGTTTTTTCATCCAAGTACACATTTTACTGTTGCATTAAACAGAGGCTACAGTTAAGGAATTGCGCCCAGTAAATCCTCCCCGGCCAGGATACAAACCCATGACATAGCGCTCGCGGAACGCCAGGCGAGTGTCTTACCACTACACCACGGAGACTGTTATGAAGAAGGTATATAAACGGTGTGTGAGTTGATCCTTGTAAGCGTTTGATTTATTTCCAGAATTCTAGAGGTGTCAGTTTTCTGTGTTGTTCTGCTTGTTCTATGAGGTGTTTCCAATGTTTTGTGTGATCTTCATCTAGGCTGTTAAGGATGTGGTTTTTATAGCTGTTACGTCCCATAGTACTTGTCCATGACGATGCATGTTTTGTAAGAATCTAGTGTGATAGCAAGCTAAGAGGCGTTTTGAGCGAATGGAGGGGTGAAAGTGAAATGTGGTTTGTGTGTTGTTTTAGGAATGGAGATATTTGCTGCATAAATGATGGTGTCTTGTATGTTGCGTGCTTGTGTGTCGATGTCAGTGTGATGTTTGTCATTGTATTTATAAGTGAGATCGGTGTCATCAATGTGTTGTTTGAACATGTCCCAGTTTGCCCTATGGTATGAGAATTGAGGAGTACTGGGGATGAGAATAGGATTTGTGGAGACTGAGAATTAAGGGAATATGATCAGAACCCGTAATGAGCCCTGGTGAAATGAAGTGTTGCAAGTTGCTGCCATGTCTGTTAGTGAATATGAGATCAGGCCTGCCAGAACCTGCATGTGTGAAACAAGTGGGGAAGTCAGGGCCAAGAAAGAATAGATGTTTTTGGGTGTGTATTTGGTGAAGCTGTCTGCCATGCTGATTTGTGGTATTGTGGTGGAATGTAGGATGTTGTGCATTGAGATCTGCAAGCAGAAAAACAGGCAAGTGAGTGTGGTTGAAAAGAGTTGTGAAATCTTGCATGGGAATGCCGGTGTTAGGACGGGTGTAGGTTGTGCAGATGATGAGAGGACCCATTTGTGTGTGAACTTTGATAGCTAGGAAATGTTTGTGAAGCCATTGAGTGTGTAAGAGTTCGTGTTTGTATGAAGAGCGGATGAGTATTGCAACTCCTTCATATGCTTCATCTGGTGACTGGTAAGAGGAGTAGCCATAATGTTTGATTTTATATGAGTTCGTAATATATGTGCTATTTAATAATAGCACATCAGGTCTCTCGATCTCAATAAAATCTGACACCATGTGTCTAATGGAGAAATATGCCCGCACATTAAATTGGATGATCTTTATGAATTCTTAGGTTTTGATGGGGTGCTGGTGGGGTTTTGTGCATGTACAGGAGCATGAGGGTTGCGTGATTCAATGAGTTGGGCAGTTACTGAGGAGGGTGCATCTTGGAGGAGGGTGGTAGGAATTGTGGGAAATTGACAGCGGGAGGTGGGAGTAAGACAGCGGGTTGCAAAGCGGGCTCGGGACGAGATGAGATGAGTTACAGAAGAAATGACTGGAGTTGTTGGGTGATGGAGGAAGGCAGAAGGCTTGTTGGCAGGAACCGGGTGAGAGGTATCAGAGGTTGTAGTGTTTGAAGTCAGATTAGAAGTGGAGGGGACAATGTTGGGAGAAGAGGGTGAAGGTGCTTTTGACATGGATGATTCAGTTTGGGATAGTCCAGGATGTGCTGTTTGGTCAGTGGCACCGTTTTCTGTAGCAGTCAGAAGTGGGTTGGGAGGACATTGTGGGGGAACTGTAGTATTTTCCTCAGCTGAAGTCGTGGTGTTTTGTGGAGTGAGGACTGTAGGCGAGAATGGAGCAGAGCGCAATAGTTGAGTAGGAGGAACAGAGATACTAGGAAGGCCGTTATGAGTGAGAAAAATAGGAAGATAGTCAGCAAAGTCACGGCCATCGTCCTTGGCCTTCAAGTAAGCAGCTTGTACACAGGCAGTGACTCGTTCATATGAAAGGTTCTGAAGAGGAGAATAAGGTGGAGGTGGTGGGTGAGGGAAGAGAGGTGGAGAAGACTGAGTTTGTTGTGCAGTATTGTGGAGATGATGTTGCTGGTGAGGTGAAGCATTAAGGACACTGGCATAGGACATGGAGGAGGCTGATGCTGTTTGGTGATGAGATAAGTTATGGGAGGTTGAAGAAGAATGAGGAGGGTGCGCTTGAGTGCGAGGTTGGTTATTGCGAAGAGATTTTAGGGTTTGTTTTCTCAGAGGGTAAGATTTGTCAACTGCTGAATGATCTCCTTGACAATTAATGCATCTTAAAGTATTGGCAGAGCACTGAGTATAAAAACGGACTTCTGCAGTACATTTAGAACAAATTTGTGGGCTTTTACATTTTCGGGTTTCATGACTGTATTTGTAGCATTTGAAACATTGCAGCAAAGGAAGATAGTCAACTGGACTAATGAGATAGGGAGGAGTGCTGGTGTTGAGAATTTTTATCCCATGATGCAAGAGTTTTTGAGCTTCTGTAGGGGAGGAACATTGGATCTTGAGGTGTTTTGTATTGGGCACTGGGTATATCTCCATTACAGTAATAGCATTCCTGTGTGAGATGTCTTGAGAGAGATTGATAGTGTTAGGTGCTGATAGAACAGAGCTGTCGACATTTCTTACAAGGACGGAGCATTTAGTTTTTTATTCAATAGTGAGGACAGGAGTCAGTGACGCTTGTGTGAGTTTAGTGAAAGCAGGTTCCCTGAAACAGGCAAAAAGGTCGTCTTCTGAGGCAATGAGAAATTTGATGGTGTTTGTGTTGGCGTGTTTGATATGGTTAGTAGCAGGTGTGTCAGTGGCATTGTAAAAGGTAGTGATGCAATCAATTGTGTCTATGGGTGTATTCCCAGTGTAGGTCATCCGTAGACAGTGAGCCATTGTGACTCACTATCTACTGACAGTTCCGTGTTTGTGCCAATCACTGCGATTCCATAAGCTCAGTGGGGGTCAGTGTGTAGGCCAGGTCTAAGACCTGGCCTAAGGGTCTCACCACGAACAAACACCGTGTTCCGGAAGGTTGCAACCCCCCAGTTATGGTGGGCTCGCACGATCAAGAGATTCCACAACTGGCTCGGCAGTGTCAGAAACGGAAGAATTTTAGGAGAGGAGAAAAAGAATACACCTATGCCATGACGCAGCTGCAAAAGGTGAACTTCCGTCTTCTCACCTGGGCCTATTCAGGCTCGAAGTGGGGCTGTTCACCTAAATGTAATCCGACCTGGACACAAACACATTGGACAACACACAGAAGATGCCACGAGGAAGATGTCACTGCCTAGGACAAGATGCTGGCTGGGAAGCGCCTGGTTCTGCTCCAATACACTGCTGGCTGGAACTGGTTTTGGCTGCACCGAAGTGCTCGTCGAGGCTGGAGAATAACAGCTGCTGTAGGACAGCGAGACGATGCTGGCTTGCTTTATGGCTGGCGAGCTGATCGATCCATCCACTCACGCACTCTAAGAGGTATCAGACGTTGGTAGAGTTGGCGTGCGTAGCGCTCAAGCAGAGGGCCGCCTAAGTCACACTGCGAGCGAGACGACGCTACTCTTGCAACGATGCTGATTGGTTTGATGGGGGAGACTCTGATTGATTGATTGAAGATTAAGCCACCCAAAAGGTGGCACGGGCATGAATGTGGTGGTGGCCCTTTTGAGGCATTTCCAGTATCAAGAGCTGATACTGGAGATCTGTGGAGGTGCGACTGCACCCTGCGTGACGGGAGATGTCTCCCGTGGTGGGCGACTCCAATTCCAATGATATAAATAAATAAATATGTTTATTCAGGTAAGGTACATACATACAAGTAATGTTACATTAATGGATCGATATATAGATAGATCTAGTACATACAATGCCTAAAGCCACTATTACGCAATGCGTTTCGGGCAGGAAAAACATTAATATCTAGAACTTAATACTAATTGAGCATAAAGAATAAAATGTGTTGAGAACAAATACAAATAAAGATAAAAAAAAGGGGGACCATGACTGAAAAAGCAGCACAAATACAATAGGTTCACAAACAGTGTTGATTAAAAAAAAATAACAGACATGGGTTGACAATAGAGGGGTAAGGTAGGTTACAGGGAATTTATTAGGTAGTGTTTAGTTTTTATCTTAAACTGGTTGAGAGAGGTACAGTCTTTAACATGGTTGGGAAGGTCATTCCACATTCTGGGTCCCTTGATTTGTAGAGCATTTCTAGTTTGATTAAGTCGTACTCTTGGAATATCAAAACTGTATTTATTTCTGGTGTGGTGCTCATGGGTTCTGTTACAACCTTCAACGAAGCTTTTGAGGTCAGGATTGGCGTTACAGTTCAGCGTTTTATATATGTATAATACACAAGAGAGAATGTGCAGTGACTTAATATCTAACATATTCAGAGATTTGAGTAGGGGTACCGAGTGATGACTGGGGCTAGAGTTGGATATTGTCCTAATAGCAGCTTTGTGTTGAGTAATTAGAAGACGTAAATGATTTTGGGTAGTAGAACCCCAAGCACAAATACCATAGTTGAGATATGGATAGATGAGGGAGTAATAGAGAGTCACCAGGGCAGGGCGGGGTACATAATATCTGATCTTAGAAAGAATGCCAACAGTTTTTGAAACTTTTTTTGATATATTTAGAATGTGTCCCTGGAAATTCAGCTTGTGATCAATGAGAACGCCAAGGAATTTTCCATCTAATTTGTTACAAATTTGGGTATTGTTTATTTTGAGATTTATTTGATTAGAGGATTTATTGCCAAACAGAATATAGAAAGTTTTGTCAATGTTAAGGGTGAGTTTGTTGGCAGTTAGCCAAAGATGGACTTTATTTAGCTCAGTATTTACTGTGGCATTTAGAGCAAGGGGGGTCAGGACTGGAGTAAATGAAGGTTGTGTCGTCAGCAAATAGAATAGGTTTGAGGTGTTGGGAGGCATTTGGAAGGTCATTAATGAAGATGAGAAAGAGGAGAGGGCCAAGTATGCTGCCCTGAGGAACACCAATGTTGATGGGTAGGGTGGGAGAAATTGAATTGTTCACAGAAACATACTGGAGCCTGTCAGTAAGGTAAGATTTGAGGTATTGTAGGGAGTGTCCTCTGACTCCATAATGATGTAATTTAATAAGAAGGTTTTGGTGGTCGACAGTGTCAAAAGCCTTACGCAGGTCCACAAATAACCCAACAGGGAACTCATTTTTATCAAGAGCTGCATGAATTAAGTTAATCATACTAATAAGTGCATCGTTAGTGCTTTTTTTGGGTCTGAAGCCATATTGGCAAGAGCTAAGTATATTGTGCTTGGCTAGATAAGAGTAAAGCTGCTTGTAGATTAGTTTTTCAAAAATTTTTGATAAGTTAGGCAGGATTGAAATAGGTCTGTAGTTGTTAACATCTGTGGGATCACCACATTTGTGGACAGGCGTCACTCTCGCTTTTTTTTAGAACATCTGGAAAGGTTTGGAGTTCAAGTGACTTGTTGAAGAGCAATGCAATAGCAGGGGCTAAAGATCTGGAGGCTTTTTTGTAAATTAAAGTTGGTATCTCCTCAAGGGCACTAGACTTGGTTTCAAGGGAAAGGATTATCTCATTGACGTCAGTGGAATTAATAGGCTTTAGGTACAGAGACTGTGGATAGTTACCTGTGAGATAGTCCTTAACGTCAGTACTGGAAGATGGAATATCATTTGCAAAGGATGACCCAATGGAAGAGAAGAACCTATTGAACTCTATAGCAGAATCTGAGGCTGAAAGCTGACCATCGTTATTGGAAAGGAGTGTTGGTTTGTTATTTAAAGTCTTCTTTGATCCCAATATTTGTGAAATTGTGCTCCAAGTTTCTTTAATGTTTAATGATACAGGAGAAGATGCCCATTGGGGCGAGCATTGAAGTGGGGACAGCTGAAGAGAAGTCGGTGAGAGGAAATCCTGAAGTTGAAGAGAAAGTGCCAGGGCTTGACCCAGCTGTGTGTCAAAGAGTCGATGCTGTAGCAACCCCACATCTGGCTAGGCTGGGAGACGGGTCTGGAAGGCGGCAGTGGCAGGTTTTCTTTCCTCTTGGTGTGTGGAGTCTACGTCGGGTACCACCATCTCAAAACGAGCAAAATTAGGTCCCCATCCCCCTAAAGAGGGCAGCTGCCCTCAGTAGGTTTCTTTCTGCTTTCTTCTATTTTTTCTTGCTTCTAGTAGTCATTTGATGGTTTTCTTTGAAATGGGCGTAGTCTGGTGGGAAAAGGTCCTTAAACAGTGTGGTGTCGTCACATTCCAATAAGATTACTTTGTTTGGTATCTCGTAATTTCGGTTAGGATCGTTCACCATGCATTCTGCAAACTTCGTGTTGAATATTGTGCTGTTGAGGCGTCTGAATTCTGGAGATCCTATGGGGGTTTTGTCACGTTCCTCGTAGAGTGCGGCGATTCTTGGAGATTTCACTGGCATTCACTGGATGAATGTGCTTCGGTGGCCTATAGTGCTAGGGGTGGTGATTGTGCTTCTATTTCAACATAGGCATTCGAGTCGTCATCAGAAGACATGGTGTAGCTTGCAGGAGAAGTTGGTGGCAGTATCGTTTCATCTGATGTGGTCGCTGTTATCACTGGAGCAACCCAGCAAACATTTTCATGTTTTTAAAACATCCTAAAAACGACATTTCATTGTTTTCAGCACGTTTATAATTACGTTTAGAAAAGGTTTTTTGAGAACTTTTATATACAACCTTAGAACGTAAATAATTAACATTTCTAAAAACTTTTTTATAATCTTTTAATTACCTACATTAAAACGTTTAGGGTAAATTAGGGTATAATAATTTTTTAATTCATATCTGAAATAGAAAGGGAGAGAAAGAAAGAAGACGTATCTGAGAAAGAAATGGACATCCTATATATGTATGTGTAAATTACAAATAAATAGGGTACAAAAAGATAATTAAAATATTATATTTATTTAATTAAGAATGAGTAATACAACAAAATATATGTAATAGCTCGAAATATATAGACTATATCTATAACAGAATATAAAAGTAAAAATTTAAAAATCTATAAAAATCTATGTGTGCAATATGTGAACACAATAGATTTTGTGATCAAGCAGCCTGTGATTCATGTCATGCTGAGATCAGTCTGACGTTACAAGCAGTTATTGTTACTTAAAACTAAAACAAGTAAAATTTTCCGAATATACATATAACACTATAGTTTTTCTATGACTAATAATAAAAATCTATTAATCAAAAGTTTAGGACTAATTAACTAAAAATAAAAATCTACAAGTGAATGTAAACACAGTCAAGTATAATATTCATGTAGAAAGAGAAAGAAAAAGAGAGAGAGAAGGAAAGAAAGAGAAAGAAAGAAAGGGAGAAAGAGAGAAAGAAAAGAAAAAACAGTCATGTATAATATTCATATTAGCACCATGCAATATAACTTAGATTAAGTAAAAATCTCAGACATTTTTAAATCAAATGAAATATGAGAGCCAGAGAGAGAGAGCGAGAGCCAGAGAGAGAGCGCCACAGAGCCAGAGAAAGAGAGAGCCAGAGAGAGAGCATGAGCCAGAGCCAGAGAGGGAGAGAGCCAGAGCCAGAGAGAGAGAGAGCCAGAGCCAGAGAGAGAGAGAGAGAGCCAGAGAGAAAGAGAGAGCCAGAGAGAGAGAGAGAGCCAGAGAGAGAGAGAGCCAGAGAGAGAGAGAGCCAGAGAGAGAGAGAGAGCGTGAGTCAGAGCCAGAGAGAGAGAGAGTCAGAGCTAGAGAGAGAGTCAGGGCCAGAGAGAGAGAGAGCCAGAGAGAAAGAGCCAGAGAGAGAGAGCCAGAGAGAGAGAGAGAGAGAGAGCCAGAGAGAGAGCCAGAGAGAGCGAGAGCCAGAGAGAGCGAGAGCCAGAGAGAGCGAGAGAGCCAGAGAAAGAGAGGGAGAGAGAGAGAGAGCCAGAGAGAGAGAGCCAGAGCCAGAGAGAGAGAGAGCCAGAGCCAGAGAGAGAGAGAGAGCCAGAGAGAGAGAGAGCCGGAGCCAGAGAGAGAGCCAGAGAGAGAGAGAGAGCCAGAGAGAGAGAGCCAGAGCCAGAGAGAGCCAGAGCCAGAGAGAGAGAGAGCCAGAGCCAGAGAGAGAGAGAGAGAGAGCCAGAGAGAGAGAGAGAGAGAGAGCAAGAGAGCCAGAGAGAGAGAGTGAGAGAGAGAGCCAGAGAGAGAGAGAGAGTCAGAGAGAGAGCAAGAGAGCCAGAGAGAGAGAGAGAGCCAGAGAGAGAGAGCAAGAGAGCCAGAGAGAGAGAGAGAAAGAGAGAGAGAGAGAGAGAGAGAGAGAGAGAGAGAGAGAGAGAGAGAGAGAGAGAGAGAGAGAGAGAGAGAGAGAGAGAGAGAGAGAGAGAGAGAGAGAGAGAGAGAGAGCCAGAGAGAGAGAGCAAGAGAGCCAGAGAGAGAGAGTGAGAGAGAGAGCCAGAGAGAGAGAGAGAGTCAGAGAGAGAGCAAGAGAGCCAGAGAGAGAGAGAGAGCAAGAGAGCCAGAGAGAGAGAGAGAAAGAGAGAGAGAGAGAGAGAGAGAGAGAGAGAGAGAGAGAGAGAGAGAGAGAGAGAGAGAGAGAGAGAGAGAGAGAGAGAGAGAGAGAGAGAGAGAGAAAGAGAGCCAGAGAGAGAGAGAGAGAGAGAGAGAGAGAGAGAGAGAGAGAGAGAGAGAGAGAGAGAGAGAGAGAGAGAGAGAGAGAGAGAGAGAGAGAGAGAGAGAGAGAGAGAGAGAGAGAGAGAGAGACAGACAGACAGACAGACAGAGACAGAAAGACACACACACAACAAAAGAGGAGACAGAACAAAATTAAGGCAAGGAGAGAGAAGACAGAACAGAAACAACAGAGAGAGGAGAGAAATGAGAAATCATTGAAGAGAAGGGGAAGAGAAACACAAGATAAGAAAAAGATACAAGAAAAATATACAAGATAAAAATGACATAAATGAATACCACAAATATAAAAAGTAAAGGAAGAGAGAAGCTAGAAGAGACAGGAAACGAGAGGTGTTAGAAGAGAGGAGGAAAGGAGAGATTAAAAGACAAGAAAAACAGGAGAGAAACGTAAAAGAAATAAAAAAAAGGGACATTTGTGAGGAGAGAAAATAAAGAGACCAGAGAAGACCATATATCAAGAGTGTGAGGATAAAGACTTATATATTTTCTTAGTAGACAACCTCTGGCTCTTGTTGCCCCTCTTGTATACGAATTGTACATGCAAGTTTTCCCTGAAAACATATTAACAAAATTAATATTTAATTATTTATTTATATAAATTACACACACACAAACTTTATATATATATATATATATATATATATATATATGCAACAATGATCACAAAAACACTGATCCAAGTATGCAGAATAACCACATATGAAAAATAGAAAATGCTTTTTTAGCATTTTCTAATAGATATTTTCAAATAGAAATAGATATTTTCAAATATAATATTTTCAAATAGAAAGAGCATTTTCTATTTTTCATATGTGGTTATTCTGCATATATATATATATATATATATATATATATATATATATATATATATATATATATATATATATATATATATATATATATAATATATAATTTCGTAAACCTCACCCTGTAAACATTCATGTTTCTACATGTTAAACAAGCTACGAGGATGAGGGAAGGGGATGTTCCCTCCATGCTGGATATTATATTTACCAGGAACGAGAAAGATATATTTATCATTCAGTACCTCCCTCCTTTGGTACCTCCCTTTTCCTCCTTTCAGTACCTCCCTCCTTTTACCCAAGTGACATTGTCACTTGGGTAAAAGTGACCATGTCTTTTTGGGAATAAAGTATGCAATGCATTATAATCTGGAAGAAAATGAGCTTGAAGCAGTTGAAAAACCTGACTTGTGGAGAGGTCATTATGGGGAACTCAGATATTTCCTTAAGGAATTTGACAAACACTTGCTGTTAGGACATGAAGTAAATGAGATGTATGTCAAGTTTTGTGAAATATATGATAATGGCACAACAAAATTTATACTAAAGCAGAGATGCAGAACTAGGAAAAAGGGAAAAATTGCCCAAACATACAAGCAATACAAAGATGTGAGAAACAACAATAGCAGTAAGGAGAGGGGCAGAAAGACTATAACTTTCGGTCATATTCAACAACACAAATATACATACACACACACACATTATTGGAAAAAATTGGAATTGGAATATTGGAAAAAATAATTAAAACTAAATGGGTAGAACACCTGGAGAGAAATGATATAATTTCAGACAGACAGTATGGTTTTCGATTTGGAAGATCCAGTGTATCGAATTTATTCAGTTTCTATGATCGAGCAACAGATATATTACAGGAAAGAGATGGCTGGGTTGACTGCATCTATCTGGACCTAAAAAAGGCATTCGACAGAGTTCCACATAGAGAGGTTGTTCTGGAAACTGGAAAATATTGGAGGGGTGACAGGTAAGCTTCTAACATGGATGAAAAATTTTCTGACTGATAGAAAAATGAGGGCAGTAATCAGAGGCAATGTATCGGACTGGAGAAATGTCACAAGTGGAGTACCACAGGGTTCAGTTCTTGCACCAGTGATGTTTATTGTCTACATAAATGATCTACCAGTTGGTATACAGAATTACATGAACATGTTTGCTGATGATGCTAAGATAATAGGAAGGATAAGAAATTTAGATGATTGTCATGCCCTTCAAGAAAACCTGGATAAAATAAGTATATGGAGCACCACTTGGCAAATGGAATTTAATGTTAATAAATGCCATGTTATGGAATGTGGAACAGGAGAACATAGACCCCACACAACCTATACATTATGTGAGAAATCTTTAAAGAATTCTGATAAAGAAAGAGATCTAGGGGTGGTTCTAGATAGAAAACTATCACCTGAGGACCACATAAAGAATATTGTGCGAGGAGCCTATGCTACGCTTTCTAACTTTAGAATTGCGTTTAAATACATGGATGGTGATATACTAAAGAAATTGTTCATGACTTTTGTTACGCCAAAGCTAGAATATGCAGCTGTTGTGTGGTGCCCAACAACAGAAGTTGGCCAATATCTTAAGAAGCACGTCAACAAACTGGAAAAGGTGCAAAGACATGCTACTTAGTGGCTCCCAGAACTGAAGGGCAAGAGCTACGAGGAGAGGTTAGAGGCATTAAATATGCCAAAACTAAAAGACAGAAGAAAGAGGTGATATGATCACTACATACAAAATAGTAACAGGAATTGATAAAATCGACAGGGAAGATTTCCTGAGACCTGGAACTTCAAGAACAGGAGGTCATAGATTGAAACTAGCTTAACACAGATGCTAAAGAAATATAAGAAAATTCACTTTCGCAAATAGCGTGGTAGACGGTTGGAACAAGTTAGGTGAGAAGGTGGTGGAGGCCAAGACTGTCAGTAGTTTCAAAGCGTTATATGACAAAGAGTGCTGGGAAGACGGTCTCATCCTGTAACTACACTTAGGTAATTACACACACACTATATATATATATATATATATATATATATATATATATATATATATATATATATATATATATATATAGATATATATATATATATATATATATATATATATATATATATATATATATATATTTATATATATATTTATATATATATATATATATATATATATATATATATATTTTATATATATATATATATATATATATATATATATATATATATATATATATTTTATATATATATATATATATATATATATATATATATATAATATATATATATATATATATTATATATATATATATATATATATATAAATATATTTTCTGGTTTAGGGCTTCTATCCCTCTAACTATTTTCTTAGCATCAGGGCTTAATTGGAATAGGAGTTCTCCAAAACTCATTTTCGTACTTTTAAGGTGAAGAAAAGAAGTGATTTACTATAGAGTGTATTACACTTATTTGTATAATTTGCACGACGTTTCGAACCTCCATGGTTCATTCTCAAGTGAACAGATCTTACAATACTAGTTGATTTTATACCCGCATTAGGTCAGGTGATAATACAATGAAGGTGAAAAACATAGGGGGATACATAAGGGATAAACATAGGGGCTGCAGAAGGCTTATTGGCCCATACGAGGCATCTCCTATCTAAACACAAAGATTAATCCAGTGTAATTGGCCTGTTATGTTGGACATTGTCTTCTGTGTTGGCATCGATATGTTCTTGTCTTGTCCTTACTCTCATGGTGGGTAGAGTAAATAGTTCCGTGATTTGGGTGTTCATGGTAGGTCGCTCTATTCTTATGTGAATTGCCTCAAGAATTTCATATATATATATATATATATATATATATATATATATATATATATATATATATGTCGTACCTAGTAGCCAGAACGCACTTCTCAGCCTACTATGCAAGGCCCGATTTGCCTAATAAGCCAAGTTTTCATGAATTAATTGTTTTTCGACTACCTAACCTACCTAACCTAACCTAACCTAACTTTTTCGGCTACCTAACCAAACCTAACCTATAAAGATAGGTTAGGTAGGGTTGGTTAGGTTCGGTCATATATCTACGTTAATTTTAACTCCAATTAAAAAAAAATTGACCTCATACATAATGAAATGGGTAGCTTTATCATTTCATAAGAAAAAAATTAGAAAAAATATATTAATTCAGGAAAACTTGGCTTATTAGGCAAATCGGGCCTTGAATAGTAGGCCAAAAAGTGAGTTCTGGCTACTAGGTACGATATATATATATATATATATATATATATATATATATATATATATATATATATATATATATATATATATATATATATATATATATATATATATATATATATATATATATATATATATATATATATATATATATATATATATCAAACAATTAGTAAAAAAAAAAAAAAAAAAAAAATTAAATTATTTTACCTTGTACCTAGATCCACCAGGCCTGTTTGGTGCATGTTTCAGTACTTCAGAAATCTGGAAGGCCACATCCTCCTCCTCAACTTGTGGATGTGCGTTGATAGATGATTCTGTAAAATTAAGTTATTTATATAATAATAAATTCAGTATAACAATAATCTTCTGTAAAATTAAAAGTAATTTATACATCAATCAGATAAAACTCTCCAGAGATGGTGATACACAACATATAAAGGACAAGCTTCAGAACAAAATATGCATTTAGGAATAAGGTTTTGTACATGTAGGTAGCACATGAGAAAATAAGTGGAAGGTGATCAAGTTTATATTAACATGTTAATGGCTTTGTTAAGGCTTTGCAAGAATGAAAAAATATTAATAATATAATATCACCTACCAATTAATTGTACATCATTTATAAGTCAATTATTTGCATTATTATTATTCAATACTAATGATATAAAAATGCATTTTGTAATCTACTATTTATGCAAGTATTAAGCACAGGATCATGAAATAAACTGCAAAATACTGTAATGGATAAACCAATTAAGTTTACATTTTCCTATAGCTAAGTCAGTCAGTTCTATTAGCAGCAGAGAACAATTATGCCCAACCTCTATTAAATGAAACAATCTTAAGAGCAAGTGATAGAAATATAATCATTTATGCTTGGGAAAATATTATGGAATGGTTCCAAATATGAAAAATATTAAGTTTTTTGGTTAAAAATTTTTAATTTAAAATTTAAATTTTTAAGTGAATTTTAAACTTTAAAAAAATTATTAAATTTTTTGGTTACTTAAAATAACAATATACAGTTCTTGTTTTTGTAGAAATGCCAATTTCTTCTTTTGCCCTTCCAGACTGTATAGTGACCAAAGGCCGTGTGTTCATATCTTCATTATTCTTCGAACCGTGGTTGCACAATCAGACCCACGTACACTGGTTAAAAGCATCACCTAAAAGCAACAACAAAAATGTAGTACACTGACGAATTTTGAATATATATATATATATATATATATATATATATATATATATATATATATATATATATATATATATATATATATATCCTGCTGCCAAAAACTGGTTAAGTTTTTGCCAGGTTAAGAAAACCTGCTGCCAGTATACACCAATATACATACATATATATATATATATATATATATATATATATATATATATATATATATATATATATATATATATATATATATATATATATATATATATATATTGGTGTATACTGGCAGCAGGTTTTCTTTCAAACATGTTTCATTGAATATGACCGCATATTCTGTATTTATTATTTTCTGGTTTAGGGCTTCTATCCCTCTATTTTCTTAGCATCAGGGCTTAATTGAAATAGGAGTTCTCCAAAACTCATTTTTGTACTTTTAAGGTGAAGAAAAGAAGTGATTTACTATAGAGTGTATTACACTTATTTGTATAATTTGCACGACGTTTCGAACCTCCATGGTTCATTCTCAAGTGAACAGATCTTACAATACTAGTTGATTTTATACCCGCATTAGGTCAGGTGATAATACAATGAAGGTGAAAACATGGGGGGATACATAAGGGATAAACATAGGGGCTGCAGAAGGCTTATTGGCCCATACGAGGCATCTCCTATCTAAACACAAAGATTAATCCAGTGTAATTGGCCTGTTATGTTGGACATTGTCTACTGTGTTGGCATCGATATGTTCTTGTCTTGTCCTTACTCTCATGGTGGGTAGAGTAAATAGTTCCGTGATTTGGGTGTTCATGGTAGGTCGCTCTATTCTTATGGAATAGGAGCGACTATATTCTCATAAGAATAGAGCGACCTACCATGAACACCCAAATCACGGAACTATTTACTCTACCCACCATGAGAGTAAGGACAAGACAAGAACATATCGATGCCAACACAGAAGACAATGTCCAACATAACAAGCCAATTACACTGGATTAATCTTTGTGTTTAGATAGGAGATGCCTCGTATGGGCCAATAAGCCTTCTGCAGCCCTTATGTTTATCCCTTATGTATCCCCCCATGTTTTCACCTTCATTGTATTATCACCTGACCTAATGCGGGTATAAAATCAACTAGTATTGTAAGATCTGTTCACTTGAGAATGAACCATGGAGGTTCGAAACGTCGTGCAAATTATACAAATAAGTGTAATACACTCTATAGTAAATCACTTCTTTTCTTCACCTTAAAAGTACAAAAATGAGTTTTGGAGAACTCCTATTTCAATTAAGCCCTGATGCTAAGAAAATAGTTAGAGGGATAGAAGCCCTAAACCAGAAAATAATAAATACAGAATATGCGGTCATATTCAATGAAACATATATGTATATATATATATATATATATATATATATATATATATATATATATATATATATATATATATATATATATATATATATATATATATATATATATATATATATATATATATATATATATATATATGTATGTATGCCATATACATATATATGCTATGTTGTATGCTACAACTTGGCTGATAATAAAGCCATTCACAACTGCAGGCCTAATAAAAAAAGGAGGTGGCATAGCAATATCTTACAAAGATACCTTCATCTGGAATAGTGTCATTAGTAATAGAGACGACTATTGTGAATATACCTTTGCCAAGTTCTCCAGTAAATCCCTTAAATCCTCCTTGACTATAAGTGCCATCTATTGATTTCCCAATACCAACATAGCTTCATTCTCAGATTACGTAAAGAATCTTATCATAAATAACAATCTCAACAAAAATCAAACCAACTTAGTGGTTTGTAATGGTGAACAAAACATGCAGATACTTATATATAACCTGTCAATAGAGTGTAATAACAGCAAAACTATTTGTTTTATGACCATAATAATTGAATCACTAATATGATTCACTAATATATAATCCAAATAATAATCACTAATATATAATCCATTGAGCATGCTGCATCTCTTTCAGTCTCTTTGCAATTTGAACAAGAGGGTTTTTAATTGATCGAACCATATTCTTAAAGTAAAGTAAATGAGATGTATTCCATATTTTGCAAAATATACGATGAAGGCACACAAACATTCATACCAAAACTGAAGGGCAGGATTTATGAGGAGACATTTGAGGCATTAAATATTCCAAAACTAGAAGACAGAAGGAAAAGAGGAGATATGATCACTACGTACAAAACAGTAACAGGAATTGATAAACTTGATAGGGAAGATTTCCTGAGACCTGGAATTTCAAGAACAAGAGGTTATAGATTTAAACGAACTAAACAAAGATGCCGAAGAAATGTAAGATAATTCACTTTTGCAAACAGAATGGTAAACGGTTGGAACAAGTTAGGTGAGAAGGTGGTGGAGGCCAAAACCGTCAAAAGTTTCAAAGCATTATATGACATATATATATATATATATGCATATATATGACATATATATATATATATATGCATATAAATATATTATATATATACTGATAATTAGCTAAAAATATATTCAAGTAAATGTAAATTATTTTACCTTGCACCTAGATCCACCAAGCTTGTATGGTGTGCATTTCAGTACTTCGGAAATCTGGAACGACCTGGAATCTCTTATCTGCAATGAAACAATACATATTATTGCACTTGCCACAATACCACACAAGAATCAGTACGCCTTACCACACAATCAGTACGACTGTTTTCAGCGAGCCACTGAACACACTGAAGATTGATAACCCAAATGAATTTTTCATGGATATGATACCAACATCAAATCATAAATCAGATGTGATCCTATCCCCACTGGATATTGAAGAAGCCATAGACAGTATGCCTATGCACTCTGCACCAGGCCCTGACTCTTGGAACTCTATATTCATCTAGAACTGTAAAAAAACGTTATCGCAGGCCCTTCACATTCTTTGGAGACAAAGCCAAGATACTGGCATTATCCCTGACATACTAAAAACAGCAGAGATAGCACCGCCCCATAAAGGAGGAAATAAGGCAGAGTCAAAAAACTACAGACCGATAGCACTAACATCGCACATCATAAAAATCTTTGAGAGAATGCTAAGAAGTAAGATCACCAAATACATGGAATCACAGCATCTCCATAACCCCAGACAACATGGTTTCAGAACAGGGCGCTCTTGCCTATCACAGTTGCTGGACCACTCTGACATGGCACTAGATGCCATGGAAGACAAACAAAACGCTGATGTAATTTACACAGATTTCGCAAAAGCCTTTGACAAATGTGACCATTGTGTTATTGCACATAAAATGCGTTCAAAAGGAATTACCGGAAAAATAGGCAGATGGATATACAACTTCCTGACTAATAGAACCCAATTTGTAGTAGTCAACAAAATAAAATCTGGACCATCAACCGTAAAGAGCTCAAGGGTACTGTGCTTGCTCCAATACTTTTTCTCATCCTCATATCGGACATAGACAAGGACACAACCTATAGTACTTGATCATCCTTTGCAGATGACACTAGAATCTTCACGAGAGTAGGCAACATAGAGGACACGGCAAACCTCCAATCAGATGTAAATCAGGTCTTTCTATGGGCTACAGAAAATAACATGGTGATTAACGAACATAAGTTTCAGCTCATGCGCTACGGAAAAAATGAAAATATAAAAACGGAAACCACTTACAAAACTCAGTCAAATCATAAAACTGAACGGAAAAGCAACGTAAAGGATTTGGGTGTACTGATGTCAGAAGGCCTTACATTTAAAGAACACAATAAAGTAGCCGTCACAACTGCAAGAAAAATGACAGGATAGATAACAAGAACTTTTCACACTAGAGATGCTATACCGATGATGATAGTTTTCAAGACGCTAGTGCTCTCTAGAGTGGAATACTGCTGCATAATGAAAGCCCCTTTCAAAGCTGGAGAAATTACTGACCTATACTTATGCATTTATCTTCGGTTTAACACAACAGGCACCAGACACACGCTAGGCATCATACACACTAGGATAAAACAAACATTAGGCTGGAAGTCAGAAAAGAATTCAAAGAATTTTACTGGAAAGGCTTGCTGTTAGGAAAGGAAGTAATTGAGATGAATTAATGCACAGTGTGTCAATTTTGTGAAATATATGATAAAGGAACAAAAACATTTATACCAAAACAAAGATGCAGAACTAGGAAACAGGATTTGTTCAACTGAAATTTCAAGATTGCCAGAGACCAAAAGACACAAAAATGGAATCAATATACGAAGAGGCCAAACCCCCAAACATACCAGTAATACAAAGAGAAACAACTACACGGCAGTGAGAAGAGAGGCAGAAAGAATTTTTGAAAAAAAGAATAAACAAATGTAAAGCAGAACAAATCATATTCTATAAATACAGCAACAACCAATTGCAGGTAAAGGATAATATTCAGAGCTTTTAAATGCATGGATGGCGAAATACTCAAGAAATTGTTCACGAATTTTGTTAGACTAAAGCTGGAATATGCAGCGGTTGTATGGTGCCCATATCTTAAGAAGCACATAAACTGGAAAAGGTGCAAAGACATGCTACTAAGTGGCTCCCAGAATTGAAGGACAAGAACTATGAGGAGAGGTTAGAGGCATTAAATATACCAAATATACTACACAAATATATATACTACACATACACAATACTAGGATGCACAATAAACTACCCTACACAGGCTGAGTATGGTGTACAATAAATGATTAGCTAAAAGATAAGAATGAGTTTGTATAAATGGGGTTAAATCAGAGTGGGAAAATGTAAGTGGAGTTCCTCAAAACTCTGTCCTGGGACCTCTGTAATTCATAATATATACAAATAATTTAGACTCAGGTTTGATCAGTAATATTTGAAAATTTCCAGATGATACAAAAGGGATTTTTTTCTGGATTCAGGATTATTTTTTTTATGGCTGAAAACATGTTTTCAGCAATAAAAGAAATACAGTATTGCTGGAACAACCGTCGACATCTTCAAGAGAAAACCTGAACATCTTCAAGAAGTGCTGGACAAACAAGGCTGTGGTGGATATGTGGGCCTGAGGGGCCTGTCCAAGCAACAGCCTGTTAGACCAAGCTCTCACATGTCAAGCCTGGCCTTGGAAGGGCTTGGTGAGTAGAACAACTACCAGAACCCTATAATGCATGTATCAAGCAGATAACTAGGTTGTAGAGGATAGATAACATAGTGATTATAAGAAAACTAAAAACTCACTGGAAGCAATATAAATTACAAGAGTTGATACTCAACTTCTTTCCATTAATTGTACCTCCCGTGTGTCAGCTTATCACTCTACTGCTAATATCACGGTATTGCAGAATATCTGTCTCTACATTGCCAAGGTGTCCAGGCAGTGAACACCACATAATGCAGTGCAGTCCTGTAAGAATAAGCACAGTAAGTATGGGCATGGAGGGGGTGCAGCAGTGGCTTGTGAAGGGCTGGAGAGTAAATGGACATGCCCAGGAATAAAAAGCATTAGGGTAACAGAACATAGCCCATAAAAATAGTAATGACTGTGAATGAATATTTATATGAATGCAATAATATTTCATATCTCAATAGGAATACTAAGCAGGGTGCAAGACAAGGTACTGGTGGTGATAGTGGTTGGTACAAGTCCTCACATCCCCACAGACACCAGTAACAGCCCTCACCTCCCAACACAGTACCCTTGGACCTTTATTACAGAAAAATAGAATCAATTAATATAATAAAATATAAAATATAAGTGTTTACTTACGATAATACTATCGGTGGAACACAAAATCTTCTTCTTCTTGATAGTAGGTGCAGTTTGCATGAAGGGTTTGTCCTCGCCATGACTGAACTGACGACAAAATGGCCGCTGTGTTGATATGGCGTCAGATGACGCTGTGACGTCACAGGTGAGGGACGCTTTGCGCATTACTCCCTCGTACTTAAAAAGTACTACAGGTACTTTTTGGTTTTATTTTTGAATATGGCAGAAGTTGGACAGCTTTTCAAATCATTATAAGGGATTGAGTTCCATAGACTAGGTCCCTTTATTTACATAGAGTGTTTACATAGATTAAGTTTGACTCTGGGGATATCAAAGAGATATTTATGTCTGGTGGGGTGGCCATGTGTTCTATTACATCTGTCCAGGAAGAGTTTCAGAACAGGGTTTGCACTTAGAAAAAGGGCTTTATAAACGTAATTTACACAGGAGAATGTATGGAGTGAATTTGTTTAGCATGTTTAAGGATTTGAACAAGGGAGCTGTGTGTTGTCTGAAGGTAGAGTTAGTTATTGTCCTGATAGCAGATTTTTACTGGATGATGATGGGCTTGAGGTAGTTTGCAGAGGTTGAACCCCAAGCACAAACACCATAAGAATGATAGGGATAGATAAGTGCATAATAGAGTGAGAGGAGAGCAGAGTAGGGTACATAATATCTGATCTTAAACAGTATACCAACTGTTTTAGAAACCTTTTTAGTTATGTGTTGTATATGGGTGCGGAAGTTGAGTCTCTTGTCTAAGTATAGGCTAAGAAACTTTCCATCATTTTTATTGCTAATGTTTACATTATCTATCTGTAGCTGAATTGCATTTGTTGATTTGTTTCCAAATAAGATATAGTAGGTCTTTTCTATGTTTTGTGTGAGGTTTGTTGGTTGACATCCACAAGTAGACTTTTTTTAATTAATTGTTTACAACATTATTTAACAGGAGTGGGTTGGGGTCAGAGTAGATGAGTAGTATCATCAGCCAACAATATAGGTTTAAGTATGTTAGAGACATTAGGGAGATCATTGATGTATATAAGAAACAGGAGGGTCCTAGGATGCTGCTCTGTGGCACCTTTACGGTAAGTGGTAGAGTGGGAGAGGTTATATCATTGATGGCTTCATATTGGTGTCTGTTACTAAGATAGGATCGGATATAGTTTAGGGCAAGGCCACGGATTCCATAATGGTGGAATTTAAGTAAGAGGTAGTTATGGTTAACAGTATCAAAGGCCTTTCTCAGGCCGATGAAGAGTTCAATTGGAAACTCACTTTTGTCAAGGGCTGAGAAGATTAAGTCAAGCAGACTAACAATAGCATCATTGGTACTCTTTTGGGAGCGGAAGCCAAACTGACAGGGACTTAGTATATTGAATTTTACTAGATTGGAGTAGAGCTGTTTGTAAAAAAAAAAATATATATTTTTGATAATATAGGTAGATTCGATATGGGTCTGTAATTATTTATGTCTGCCGTGTTACCTCCTTTATGAACTGGCGTTACTCTTGCTTTTTTAAGGATATCAGGGAAGGTATGACACTCTAGGGATTTGTTGAACAGCAGTGCTATGGATGGTGCAAGGGCATGGGAGGCACGCCTGTGTACCATCGATGGTATTTCACTAATGTTCCCAGCTTTGGTTTTTAGGGAGTGAATGATGGACACAACATCTGTAGGGCTGACCGGAGAGAGGAGAAGAGAGTTTGGATAGCTGCGTGAAAGATATGTGGTAACATATGTCTGAGTCTCTGGGATTTTTCGGGCAAGGTGAGCACCAAACGATGAAAAGAAGCTATTAAATTCAGTTGCTGTTTCAAGATCTGTTGCAGGTGTATAACCATCCTTGGAGATTTTTATCTTATTATGTAAATGTTGTTTAGCTCCTAGGATGGTAGAGATGGCTCTCCATGTGCTTTTTATGTTGCCTTTTGCTTCTTTGAATCTATTCTCGTAATAGGAACGCTTTGCTCTTATTATACTGGTAAGCACTGATGAGTACCTCTTAACTACTTCTTTTCCAACTAGGCCAATCCTAAGTTTTTTTCATATTCATGTTTCTTGTCGATTGCTTTAAGTATGCCATTAGTGAGCCAGGGATTATTTAACCTTTTTGCCAGTTACTTGCTTGGTGAGGAGAGGACAATAAGTATTGTAAAGGCTTTAAATTTTGGAAAGAGGCTAGTTAACGAATTATTATCCTGTGTATTGATAAATTTAGATTCCCAGTTTACATTGTGGAGAGCATTTGTGAGATTGCCTATTGCCGCTTCACATTGTAACCTAAAGGTAATTTTCTTGTTACCTGGTGGTGTTATGGCCATGTTCGCTACAAGGAAGGTAGGATAGTGGTCAGTTGTTCTGTCAGTGATTATACTTGATGTAAGAGGAGCTGTTATGTTGGTCCATCAGTGATCCAGGGTAGTCGCAGATGTTTGAGTGACTCGGGTGGGCCTGGTGATTGCGGGGATGAGCATACAGGAATTCATGCTGTTGAGGAAATAGTCTACTTGAGGGTTATTTTGTAGCCCTAGGTCAATATTGAAATCACCTCTGAGAACTATATGATTTTTGTTGAGATTATTGTTTATGATAAGGTTCCTCAAGTTGTTATTGTATTTGTGTCTAGCTTCAGACACAAGCATGTTACAGTTATGTCTTAAAGAGTTGAGAGCAATTAAGGATGATAAAGAGTCACTTACAATTAATGTATCAAGTTTGGATACTTGTACACATTTCAGAGCAAGGAGCAAGGCAAATAGTTCAGTCTGAAGGGTAGAGGCCCAGTTGTTTATACGGACTCCCCACTCAAAATATAAGTCATATCCTATTGCCAGGACAACTGCACTTCCAGCTGCACCCTTTGGGCGCTCTAGGAAACCTTCAGTGTATATGATTTGAGAGAGAATGCTCTGTGGACAGAGCATCAATATGGCTTAAGACGTTGAGCTTTGCCTCAAAACAAAGCTGGGACTGATCTCTAATTTGCTCCTTTGATGGAAAGGGAGGGATTAAAATTGAAAAGGGTGTAATTTCCTACAGTGCAGGAAAGTGCTATTGTTGTCTCTCTTGGTAAAAATTATAAATCTGATACTTTCTGAGTTCAGTTCCAATTTTATTTATCTATTTGAAACAATGTTTACATTCAATAAAGAAATTCTGGAGGGCTTCTGTGCAAGGGTTAGGATGAGCTAGCCTAAGCATTTTTATACCAATTTGACAGTTATTTTCAGTAACACGATAAACAACGCTCGGAATATTAAGTTCCTTTCTCATATTAAGTATCTTTGTGGTACGAGGGCACCCAAGGATTATCCTCAAGGCTTCGTTCTGCAATTTTTCAAGCCCTCCAAGCTTTCTTTCAGGATGCCTTAAAGTTAGTTTAGTTCATTTATTATGCACCCCATACCCAGCTTGTGGGCGGTAGTGGAAAGGGTTGCAGAGGCACATAATGGGCTCAGGGACTGAACCCCACAATTCATTTAGCTCAGCAAGTTACAATCTTGATGAGCTAGTTACAAAATTCAGTATAAGTCGTCACATCAACAATGGGTTCGAGATCGATCACAAGTACAGGTTCTAAATTAAGCAACTGACATATGTGGAGAGCTAGTGTCACAATTGATATGTTTGTCCTGCACACCGCTCCCCATCCAGTGGGCAGCGGTGGATAGATTACAATCACTTAGTTACTACTTACAGTTAGCAAACTGGGGATATTTGGCTAAAATTTCTGGTACCAGATCATTTTGAATGAAATATTGACACATCGTTGGTACATTGGTTTTAGAATTGTCTCTGAATTCACTATCACATAGTGACGGAGGGGTGTGCAAATAATTTTGTTGACAGTTAACATTTGGTCAGGTCTACATCGGCAGATAATGAGAATTCCCAGAAATACTTGTAACCGTGTCTAAGCCGAGCAGTAGTAACATCTAGAAGTCTGCTGATTTTATTGGATGAACCATAGATGTGTGGCTCCTCTTGCATAATAGTATTGAACGAAAGTTAATCTCCCCAAACACTTTCGCGTTTTGGGCAAGTTACCCCTCCACTCTCTCCATTTTTTTTTGGACATTCCCTGGTAGTGTGCGGAAATACTGAAATGTGTATACTCTTTTCAACTTTATCACCTTAATTCTCGTCCTATGTCTTTCATTTTGGTATCAATGCGTTCGCAATAGAATTCTCAACAGAACTATGTGCATATAATGTCAAAGACAGCAGCGCGCTCCACCCGCCGACAAGATGAATGTAGGCCAAGGGTACCAGAAAAAGAAAGCTGAGCCACCCTCAGGCAACTCTCATTACATTAGAGAGCGTGATAATACTGAAAAGTGTATACCCTTTTCAACTTTGTTACCTCAATTCTCATCCTAGGTTTTTCAATTTGGCATCAATGTGTTCGCAATAGAATTCTCTACAGGACTAAAGGCATATAAACTCCAAAAGCCCGGCTTACCATCCGCAACAAACAAACAAAGCGAGAGTGTGTTACCAGGGAGCGCACAAGAGCGATAAAATGAATACACTCTTTTCATTTTGGTCACCTCAATTGTCATCCTAGGTCTTTCATTTTGGTATCAATGTGTTCGCAATAGAATTATCTACAGGTTTAAATGCATATAAACTCCAAAAGCACGGCGTACCATCCGCACAAAACAGAGAAAGTGAGAGAAAGTAACCCGGGAGCACTCTAGTGCAATGTAATGTGAACACTCTTTTCACTTTGGTTACCTCAATTCTCGTCATATGTCTTTCATTTTGGTATCAATGTGTTCGCAATTGTATCTGCTGGCATTTACCCTTTGCTTGGATCTGAAGGGTTTTAGGCTCACCACGATGCAATCTGATAGTACCACACGTGTATATACCTATCTTCAAGCAGCAATTCACTCATTCAAACCGACTTATAATAGTTATCCATATATAAATGGTAATCTTTGTTCTACCTGTTAACCTGTCATATGAAGAAAGATTGTCAAAGCTTATATTACATTCTCTAGAAAAGCAAAGAATTAGGAGTGACATATGGTAGAGGTGCACAATGGGATGAATGGACATAACAAAGGGGACATTAATGGGGTATTAAAAGTAGCAAGACAAGACAGAACTCGAAACAAAGTG
This sequence comes from Procambarus clarkii, assembly GCF_040958095.1. NCBI lineage: Eukaryota > Metazoa > Arthropoda > Malacostraca > Decapoda > Cambaridae > Procambarus > Procambarus clarkii. The sequence goes on along the minus strand of NC_091187.1, from coordinate 3,367,657 downwards.
TAAAAATTGGAAAAATTTAGATTTAGGAAAGGACTGCATGGGTAAATACACTGGGTTTGTACCTTAAGGTTCATGTATGCAATATTACAGTTCCAGTTAACTCCCATGCATGCAATGAATTTATGTTATATTTATGTTTTTTATGTTAAAATGTTTTTGTTGATTTGTTTGTATATTTTCATAAGTAAAGCATGCTTACCGTCTTATTCCAAGTTTTATGATAACTTTACAAGGTTTAAAACATAAAGTTCAATATATATTCTGGTTTTCATACAGGAATTATACGTTAATATAACATCATAATAACGTAATGATGTCGTGTAAATAACATTATACTGACGTCATATAAATGTTATATTTATGTTATAAGAACGTAAATTGGATAGCTTTACAGAAAGTAAACAAAAAAAATTAAATGTTGACTGAAAATTATTTATTCTTAAATATAAAGCATGAAAACATTATAATACCATAGCATTTACTATTATTTTTAAATTTTTACATAAATCTTAAAAAACTGTGTCTCAAGAATATATGTTTTTAGTTATATCCTTTGGTTTTAAGAACGTCAGATATACGTATTTATGTCAAAAGTTACAGTATTACCTTTGTGGCACCATTTAAAAACGTCCACAAACGTTCTGTGTTTGCTGGGGAAGAGACAACTAACACAACACCTATACCCCCTATTAGACTATTTTACAGGAACTTCTTTTCCACAGCTCATAAAACGGAGGAAAGGGTCCTGAAAGATATTGTTAATAGAAACGTTATCCCTACAGACAAAAATCAGAGGATACAACTGACGATTTACTATAAAACCAGAAAAACGGCCAGCCTACTCATGAGAAACTCTCCAGACACAAAAGAGAACGCTTTAAAAGAGACTAACGTCGTCTATGCCTTCAAATGCCCTCTTGGGGACTGTAAGCTCCAAAAAACCCAGTATATAGGCAAGACAACAACATCTCTTTCTAGGCGTTTAACGATGCATAAGCAACAGGGCTCCATTAAGGAACATATAACCTCTTCCCACAACCAAACCATCGCCAGAGAAATCCTAGTAAACAACACAGAAATCATCGATAGATACAGCGATAGCAGGCGGCTTGACGTTTGCGAGGCACTACACATCAAGAAGTCAACACCAGCCATCAACAGCCAATTATTGCACAACTATATTCTACCCACCTCAAGACTCCGCTCCAATATAGAAGCATCAAGAAATATGGACCAATAGGCTTTCTACAAACACTTCTATTCAATATCCATTGTTTCGTGTTCTGTCTTGTGTTGATGAAATTAATACCCTATTAATACTCTTGTTCTGTCTTGTGTTGATGAAATTAATACCCTATTAATACCACATCTTGTTCTGTCTTGTGTTAATGCCACATCACCCCTTCAACCTCACTCAAATGTAGATATAATATCGGAGATGCGTAAGTTCTATTCAGTTGTGTATTTGTGAACTAAAGTCTTTGAAAATGTAATAAGTTTTACGAAACGCGCTCGTGTCGCGTCAGACTAGAAATAAAAATGAATTTTGGAGAATTGATTTTTGATTTACCTCCAACAGTGAAACGAAATGTACGAAAGATTGAGAAAATTCGTGTTAGAATTATTAATCTTACTTTTTCGGTCATATTTAATAATATATGTCTACAGGAAAGACTGCTACCAAAATATACTAAAATATATATATATATATATATATATATATATATATATATATTTATATATATGTCGTACCTAGTAGCCAGAACGCACTAGTACGCAAGGCCCAGTTTGCCTAATAAGCCAAGTTTTCATGAATTAATTGTTTTTCGACTACCTAACCTAACCTAACCTAACTTTTTCGGCTACCTAACCTATAAAGATAGGTTAGGTTAGGTTAGGTAGGGTTGGTTAGGTTCGGTCATATATCTACATTAATTTTAACTCCAATAAAAAAAATTGACCTCATACATAATTAAATAGGTAGCTTTATCATTTCATAAGAAAAAAATTAGAGAAAATATATTAATTCAGGAAAACTTGGCTTATTAGGCAAATCGGGCCTTGCATAGTGCATCTACTGTGGGAGAGCTATTTCCTTCAAAAAGTATAATCGTGCGGCTTTATGTTTAAAGAAACAATTTCAAGTACATTCTTTGATTGAAAAACATGAATATAAATACAAGTGTTAATTGTAAATGACCAGTTATAAACAAAAATAAGAAGTAGGAAAAATGATATTTAGCAGTCTCCGTGGTGTAGTGGTAAGACACTCGCCTGGCGTTCCGCGAGCGCTATGTCATGGGTTCGTATCCTGGCCGGGGAGGATTTACTGGGCGCAATTCCTTAACTGTAGCCTCTGTTTAAGGCAACAGTAAAATGTGTACTTGGATGAAAAAACGATTCTTCGCGGCAGGGGATCGTATTCCAGGGACCATAGGATTAAGGACTTGCCCGAAACGCTACGCGTACTAGTGGCTGTACAATAATGTAACAACTCTTGTATATATCTAAAAAAAAAAAAAAAAAAAAAAAAAAAAAATATGTGGAACCAGACAAAAATATTGGAACGCTCAGGTAATGAGAGGGTAAACAACCGCCACCATTTTAGCAGCACCGCTGGTGATGTCCAGCACGAGCATTAAGGGAAAACCTTGACACAAACTGTACCTATCATAAAGAAAAAGCACCACCATTGACCGCCAAGTGCTCACATCAAGTCTAGCTCTAAGAAACAACACTCAAGCCTTGACGCTTCTCCCAACATCTGGGGGAGAAAACCTTCACACAAACTGCACCTGTCATAAAGAAGATGAAGCCTCACCAGTGTCCACAGTGTCCGAAGGTATTCACCCGTCCTGGAAGTGTGAAACGTCACATGTTAGTGCATTCAGGTGACAAACCTCATGAATGTCCAGAGTGTGGGAAGAGATTCAGTCAACGTGGAAGTATGACGACTCACATGTTAGTGCATTCAGGTGACAAACCTCACGAGTGTCCAGAGTGTGGGAAGAGATTCAGTCGACATGGACATATGAAGACTCACAGGATGGTGCATGCGGATGAGAGACCTTTTCAATACAATACAACACAATACAATTTTATTTAGGTAAGGTACATACATACAATAAATTTTTACAAGGATTGGTAGACTTATAGGTAGAGCTAGTACATACAATGCCTAAAGCCACTATTACGCAAAGCGTTTCGGGCATGATAAACTTAAATGACAAGCTTAATACTAATTGAGCATAATGAGTAGAATGAAAACAAGAAATGAAAACATAGATGAAAAAGCAGCACAAATACAATTATGTCGACAAACAGCGCTCTTTAAAGAAAAAAACAGACATTGGTTGACAATAGACGGGTAAGGTAGGTTACAGGGAATTTATTAGCTATAGCTTCGGTTTTAACTTAAACTGGTTGAGAGAGGTACAGTCTTTAACATGGTTGGGAAGGTCATTCCACATTCTGGGCCCCTTGATTTGTAGAGCATTTCAAGTTTGATTAAGACGTACTCTAGGAATATCAAAACTGTATTTATTTCTGGTGTGATGCTCATGGGTTCTGTTACAACCTTCTATGAAGCTTTTGAGATCAGGATTGGCATTATAGTTTAGCGTTTTATATATGTATACTACACATGAGAGAATGTGCAGTGACTTAATGTCTAACATATTCAGAGATTTGAGTAGGGGTACCGAGTGATGTCTGGGGCCAGAATTGGATATTGTCCTAATAGCAGCTTTGTGTTGAGTAATTAGAGGACGTAAGTGATTTTGGGTAGTAGAGCCCCAAGCACAAATACCATAGTTGAGATATGGATAGATAAGGGAGTAATAGAGAGTCACCAGGGCAGGGCGTGGTACATAATATCTGATCTTAGAAAGAATGCCCACAGTTTTTGAAACTTTTTTTGATATGTTTAGTATGTGTCCCTGGAAATTCAGCTTGTGGTCAATGAGAATGCCAAGGAATTTGCCATCTAATTTGTTACAAATTTGAGTATTGTTTATTTTGAGATTTATTTGATTAGAGGATTTATTGCCAAACAGAATATAGAAGGTTTTGTCATTGTTAAGGGTGAGTTTGTTGGCAGTTAGCCACAGATGGACTTTATTTAGCTCAGTATTTACTGTGACATTTAGAGCAAGGGGATCAGGACTAGAGTAAATGAAGGTTGTGTCGTCAGCAAATAGAATTGGTTTGAGGTGTTGTGAGGCATTTGGAAGGTCATTAATGTAGATGAGAAAGAGGAGAGGGCCAAGTATGCTGCCCTGGGGAACACCAATGTTGATGGGTAGGGTGGGAGAAATTGTATTATTCACAGAAACATATTGGAGCCTGTCAGTAAGGTAGGATTTGAGGTATTGTAGGGAGTGTCCTCTGACTCCATAATGATGTAATTTAAGAAGAAGGTTTTGGTGGTTGACAGTATCAAAAGCTTTACGCAGGTCCACAAACAACCCAACAGGGAACTCATTTTTATCAAGAGCTGTATGAATCGAGTTAAGCATACTAATAAGTGCATCGTTAGTGCTTTTTTTGGGTCTGAAGCCATATTGGCAAGGGCTAAGTATATTGAGTTTGGCTAGATATGAGTAAAGCTGCTTATAGATTAGTTTTTCAAAAATTTTTGACAAGTTTGGCAGGATAGATATAGGTCTGTAGTTGTTAACATCTGTGAGATTACCACATTTGTGGACAGGCGTTACTCTCGCTTTTTTTAGAATATCTGGGAAGGTTTGGAGTTCAAGTGACTTGTTGAAGAGCAAAGCAATAGCAGGGGCTAAAGGTCTGGAGGCTTTTTTGTAGATTAAAGTTGGTATCTCCTCAAGGGCACCAGACTTGGTTTTAAGGGAAAGGATTATCTCATTGACGTCAGTGGAATTAATAGGCTTTAGGTACAGAGACTGTGGATAGTTACCTGAAAGATAGTCCTTAATGTCTGTACTGGAAGATGGAATATCATTTGCAAGGGATGAACCAATGGAAGAGAAGAACCTATTGAACTCAATAGCAGAATCAGAGGCTGAAAGCTGACCATCGTTATTAGACAGGAGAGTCGGTTTGTTATTTAAAGACTTCTTTGATCCCAATATTTGAGAAATTGTTCTCCAAGTTTGTTTAATGTTGCTCTTTATTTGGGTAAATTTATCTTCGTAGTATTTAGTTTTGGCTCGTCTAATTATCTTGGACAGCAATAATGAGTAATTCTTTGAGAATTCTTTGGAGACAATTCCTAACCTATACTTCTTCTCAAGGTCATGTTTTTTATTAATAGATTTAAGCATTCCCTTTGTAAGCCAGGGATTGTTAAGCCTTTTGGTTGTGACTTGTTTTGTAAGCATAGGACAGTGGGTATTAAAAAGGCTAAGAGTTTTTTTGAAAAAAAGATTGCACTGCTAGGTTGATGTCCACTATGTTACCTAACTCGGACTCCCAGTTGACATTATCAGCAGCAGTTATAAAATTGTCTAAAGCAGTTTCATTGTGAAGTCTAAAACGTATCACTCTTGACTCAAGAGGTGGTTTGCTAATGTTAGTTAAGAGAAATGTGGGGTAATGATCTGTAGTGCTATCGGTGATTATACCTGAAGTAAGCGGAGAGGTTATGTTTGTCCAGATGTGATCTAGCGTCGTGGCAGTGCTATCAGTGATTCTAGTATTCACTATTCACTATTCATTATTCAGTGATTCACTCAATGTGCTGAGTGTGGCAAAAAATTTAGAGAACGTGGAAATATAATAAAGCACATGTTAGTGCATTCAGGTGACAATCCTTACGAGTGTCCAGAGTGTGGAAAGAGATTCAGTCTACGTCAAAGTATGACGACTCATAGGTTAGAGCATTCAGGTGACAATCCACATGAGTGTCCAGAGTGTGGGAAGATATTCAGTCAACGTGGAAGTATGACGACTCACATGTTAGTGCATTCAGGTGACAAACCTCACGAGTGTCCAGAGTGTGGAAAGAGATTCAATGAGCGTGGACATATGAAGCGTCACAGGATGGTGCATGCGGATGAGAGACCTTTTCAATGTGCCGAGTGTGGCAAAAAATTTAGAGAACGTGGAACTATAATAAAGCATATGTTAGTGCATTCAGATAATAAACCTCATGAATGTCCAGAGTGTGGGAAGAAATTCAGTCAGCGTGGAAATATGACGACTCACATGTTAGTACATTCAGGTGACAAGCCTCACGAATGTCCAGAGTGTGGGAAAAGATTCAGTGAGCGTGTAAATATGATGACTCACATGTTAGTGCATTCAGGTGACAAGCCTCACGAGTGTCCAGAGTGTGGAAAGAAATTCAGTCGTCTTGGAAGTATGAAGAGGCACAAAATGATACATGCAGATAAAAGGCTAAACACTTAGAGTGTGGAAGGTAATTAAGAGAATGTTGAAGGATAATGAGGCAAATACAGGTATAGTAACTTAACTTTAATCTAACAGTGTGCTATCACAATGTCAGTTGATGTTCTTCAAAGGTAATTCTATTTTGTTTGAGAAATACACTTCACCATGAAAGGTAAAGATCAAGATATTTTATTATATTGTTCTTTTATGAAAGTTAGATGACCAAGTAAGAACTAGAGAAGCTGTCACTATAGGAAAATTCAAAATTGCTTATAAGTATAGAAATATCTCTTTAGTTTAGCAAAGATAAATCAAAGCTTTAAATGTTTTTCTTCATATTTATGTAAATAATAATGTGCTTTCTGTTTTAATTCTCTGTGAAAATTTATTTAAAATGTAATATACTCTGTAGCTAAGTTATGGACATTATTGTTGTAATATTATTTAGCATTGGTGCTGGTGAAGAAGACAGTCTGAGACGTACTTAAGATGAGACCATTTGATTGATAGGGAAATGTAGGTTAATCAAGGAATTTTCTCATCAGATTCATATGCAAACTGATGTCTATTTTATATTTTTTGTTTAGGCATATTTATGAATAATACTCTTGATTATAAATATTTCACCGAAGAGTTTATTGAAGGCAGATTGGCATTTATAACTGTCAGTCAAGTTAATATGAAATTTAAATTTATATTACTCTAGAAATTTACATCACTCTAAATTTACCAGAAATTTATATTACTCTAGCCTAACTTTATCAGTTATGCAGTAATTGTCTTGGAATAATATTTTACCCGATTTACCTGAGGGCCACTAACCCTAGTGGCCTCAATAAAAACGGGAAGCTGGCAGCTTGTTGAAGGTTCCCTCCCCCCCCCCCCAATTTTCTTTGATTTTTTCCAGGTATATTTTGAAATTCAGCACATTTTGGCAGTTATGGCATTGGTGGGTAGTTCCATCGATCAATAACCCTGTGGGTGAAAATGCCTGATTCAAAGTTATATTAGCTTGATTAGCAATAATATTATCCTGATTCATATAATCCTCTGTCAATTATATTATCTAAACTGGCAATTATATTTAGATGATTGTAAATTACATAAACCTTACTGGCAATTATATTAGCATGACTGTCAATTTATATCAAACAGATATTTATTTATGTTGTGGTGCTCGTGGGTTCTATTATATCTATCAATGAAGAGTTTCAGATCAGGATTAGCATTTAGGAACAAGGTTTTGTACATGTAAATAGCACAAGAGAATGTGTAGAGCAAGTGTATATTTAGCATGTTCATGGATTTAAACAGAGAGGCTGTGTGTTGTTTGAAGACAATTTTATTGTTCTGATAGCAGATTTTTATTGGGTAGTGATGAGCATCAGGTAATTTGCAGTGGATGAATGAACCCCATGCACAGATACCTTATGTTCACATACCAACCCTAATTTTCAAAGAAACCTCTAGATTTTTAGCTCCAGCCATTTCATTGCTCTACAACAAATCATTTGAACTCCAAACCTTTCCTGGTTTGGAAATAAAAACAAGAATCAAGAAGATCCAAGAGGATGAAGAAATGATAAAAAGAATGGTAATAGTGGATAACACACTTACGAATTATTCAGTAATAAATACAAACTCTTCCTTCACCTATGGTAAAGGAAAGTCTACTTGGAAGGATTCAATTTACATGAGATTAAGATTAGGATGCAAATATATCTGGCAATACGGTGTTGATGTCAGTGAAAAAGATAAGGAGTGTAAATTATGTAGTATGCCGCACGCCCACACCTTAGAACATTATGTATTAGAGTGTCTACTTATTGATAACTATAGAAATAAGGAAATAAGTAATGTACCACATCAAATTGTTTGGATGAGTGATAATTGTATGATAGACAGTATACTTAGGAGCTACAAGAATTTTGCCCCAAGAGTGTAACAATTAGATGCTGTGCTTACTATATTAACCTGCAATGTTAAATGGGATTCTTGTAATGTTAATTGTCTATTTGTATTTACTGAATGTGTGCGCCCCTTGAGGGACTTGAAGTAGAGGGGGTAGAAATAGCCTAAGTTACTCTATCCCTTTGAGATGTATTTCTTTCTTGTCTCAATAAGCATACTTGAACTTGAACTGTAAATATTTGTGGCTTCCTGACCATAAAGTTACCGCCGCAGTCGAGGGTAAGAGACCGGATGTACCCAGTATACAAGCCGCACTAGCTATTAGTTCATATAAGCTGACAACTTACCCAGATAAACATTACTTCCTAATTATATATATATGCAAATAATACAATTGAAATGTTTAAAACGTGATTATATATATGAATCATGTGGACAGTTTTTAATGTAATTTTTTCTCCTGATATTCGGGTTCTTTATTATGCTTCATCTTGATTTGATCTATTATGGAACTAAACAACACTCACATAACCAAATAAAACTCTACAAGGATGGGGGTATACCGTCAACTGACTTAGAAATGGCAAATGAATTTAATAGTTTCTTTTCATCGGTTGGTGCTAATCTTGCCAGTAAAATCCCACAGACTCAGACACATATCTCTCAGGCAGCTATCCAAACTCTCTTCTCCTTTCACCAATCAGCCCGGCAGATGTTGTGTCCATCATACATTCTCTAAAAACCAAGGCAGGGAACACCAGTGAAATTCCGTCCATTGTGTACAAGAGAGCCTCCCATGCCCTTGCCCCACCCATAGCACTACTGTTCAACAAATCTATAGAGTATCACACCTTCCCTGATATCCTCAAAAAAGCAAGAGTAACGCCAGTCCATAAAGGAGGCAATCCGGCGGATATAAACAATTATAGACCAATATCAAATCTACCCATTCTATCAAAAATATTTGAAAAAATTATTTACAAACAGCTCTATTCCTACCTCGTAAAATTCGACATACTCAGCCCCTGCCAGTTTGGCTTCCGGTCCCAAAAGAGCACCAATGATGCAATCATTAGCCTCCTTGACATTATCTACTCAGCCCTTGACAAAAATGAGTTTCCGATTGGACTCTTCATTGACCTAAGAAAAGCCTTTGATACTGTTAATCACAACTACCTCTTACTTAAACTCCAGCATTATGGAATCCGAGGCCTTGCCCTTGACTACATCCGATCCTATCTTAGTGACAGACACCAATATGTAACCATCAATGATACAACTTCTTCCACTCTACCAATTACCGTTGGAGTGCCACAGGGCAGCATCTTAGGCCCTCTTCTATTTCTTATATATATAAACGATCTGCCTAATGTCTCTAATATTCTCAAACCTATATTGTTTGCTGACGATACTACCCTTATCTACTCAAACCTCAACCCACATACACTAAATAATGTTGTGAATAATGAATTAAAAAAAGTCCACTTATGGATGTCAACGAACAAACTAACATTAAACATCGAAAAGACTTACTACATCTTATTTGGAAGCAAATCATCAAATGCAATTCAGCTACAGATAGACAACATTAACATCAGTAATAAAAATGATGGCAAGTTTCTTGGCCTATTCCTAGACAAGAGACTCAACTTCAGCACCCACATTCAACACATAACTAAGAAAGTCTCTAAGACAGTTGGTATACTCTCCAAAATCAGATATTATGTTCCTAACTCTGCTCTCCTCTCACTATATTATGCACTAATCTACCCCTATCTTAATTATGGTATCTGTGCATGGGGGTCTACCACTGCAAACCACCTTAAGCCCATCATCACACAGCAAAAATCTGCTATCAGGATAATACCTAACTCTGCTTTCAGACAACACTCAGCTCCCTTGTTTAAATCCCTAAACTTGCTAAATATTAACTCCCTCCACACATTCTCTTGTGTCAACTACATTTACAAAACCCTGTTCTTAAATGCAAACCATGCTCTGAAACTCTCCCTGGACAGATGTAATAGGACCCATTATCACCACACCAGAAATAAATATCTCTTTGATATCCCCAGGGTCAAACTTAATCTGTGTAAACACTCTATGCAAATTAAGGGACCTAGTCTATGGAACTCACTCCCTAGTGAATTGAAAAACTGTAAAACTTTTGCCTTATTTAAAAGCAAAACCAAAAAGTACCTAACTTCATCTATTTAGTTTCCTACACTGAGCTTTAAATTTGCTCTGTACCTATAGTGTTACCCAATCTCCAAATTTTTATGTAATATCAAACAACCTTATCATTGTGTTCATTGCTGTCTTCTTTTATGTGCTAGCCATATGCTGTATTGTGACTACCAATTTTTGTCAACTACCATTCAAGCTGTCATTGCAATCAATCTTATATTGTTTCTGCTGTATTGTGCCTACCAATTTGTTGTCAACTACCATTTTAAGCTGTCATTGCAATCAATCATAGCTACCTATGTGCTTTAATATACTGTACCTATAATTTTCTCTCATCTTCTTTTTTTTCATTCCATGTAATCTGTTATAATTTTTTTGTCTATAAATTTTGCAAGTATTTACCTCCTTAAAATTTTCTTAGATTAAGGACCTGCCCGAAACGCTGCGCGTGCTAGTGGCTTTACAAGACTGTAATTACCATATTTGTATCCTCACATTCCTTATGTACATTCTTGTATATGCATAAATAAATAAATAAATAAATAAATCTTGAGGCAAAGCCCAATACCTTACGCTATATTGATGCTCTGTCCACAGATCATTCTCTCTCTCTCAAATCATATACATTGATGGTTTCCTACACCGCCACACGGGTGCAGCTGCAAGTGCAGTTGCCTCTACCCATCAGACAGAACTATTTGCCTTGCTTGTTACACTAAAATGTGTACAAGTGTGTGTGTCTATGTTTGTATTAACACGATGTACTGGACGGGGTGAGAATAGCTTGAGCTACCTCATCCCTTTGTGTGTATTTTACCTCAATAAACTTATTTCAATTTCAATTTCAATTCAAGTCTCCAAACTTGATGCATTAATTGTAAGTGATTTTCTACCATCCTGCATTAATTGTAAGTGATTTCTATCATCCTTAATTGCACGCAACTCTCTAAGACACAATTGTGACATGACCGTGTCTGAAGCTAGACAGAGAAAACACAACATTATTAGTGATGGTAACATAATCCATTTCATGTGAATTCCATCTTCGTTGACCTCTGAAACTTGAGGAATGGTCCAGAAAATAGCTACTAAAGTTTAAGTCAAGTGTGAAGATACTTTATTTGATACTTAGATACTTCCAATTTATTTATTTATTTATTTATGCATGCATATACAAGAATGTACATAAGGAATGTGAGGATACAAATATGGTAATTACAGTCTTGTAAAGCCACTAGCATGCGCAGCGTTTCGGGCAGGTCCTTAATCTAAGAAAATTTTAAGGAGGTAAATACTTGCAAAATTTATAGACAAAAAAATGATAACAGTTACATGAAATGAAAAAAAGAAGATGAGAGAAAATTGTAGGTACAGTATATTAAAGCACATAGGTAGCTAAGATTGATTGCAATGACAGCTTGAATTGTAGTTGACAAAAATTGGTAGGCACAATACAGCAGAAACAATATAAGATTGATTGCAATGACAGCTTGAATGGTAGTTGACAAAAATTGGTAGTCATAATACAGCATATGGCTAGCACATAAAAGAAGACAGCAATGAACACAATGATAAGGTTGTTTGATATTACATAAAAATTAGGAGATTGGGTAACACTAGGTACAGAGCAAATTTAAAGCTCAGTGTAGGAAACTAAGAAGATGAAGTTAGGTACTTTTTGGTTTTGCTTTTAAATAAGGCAAAAGTTTTACAGTTTTTCAATTCATTAGGGAGTGAGTTCCATAGACTAGGTCCCATAATTTGCATAGAGTGTTTACACAGATTAAGTTTGACCCTGGGGATATCAAAGAGATATTTATTTCTGGTGCTGTGATAATGGGTCCTATTACATCTGTCCAGGAAGAGTTTCAGAGCATGGTTTGCATTTAAGAACAGGGTTTTGTAAATGTAGTTGACACAAGAGAATGTGTGGAGGGAGTTAATATTTAGCAAGTTTAGGGATTTAAACAAGGGAGCTGAGTGTTGTCTGAAAGCAGAGTTAGTTATTATCCTGATAGCAGATTTTTGCTGTGTGATGATGGGCTTAAGGTGGTTTGCAGTGGTAGACCCCCATGCACAGATACCATAATTAAGATAGGGGTAGATTAGTGCATAATATAGTGAGAGGAGAGCAGAGTTAGGAACATAATATCTGATTTTGGAGAGTATACCAACTGTCTTAGAGACTTTCTTAGTTATGTGTTGAATGTGGGTGCTGAAGTTGAGTCTCTTGTCTAGGAATAGGCCAAGAAACTTGCCATCATTTTTATTACTGATGTTAATGTTGTCTATCTGTAGCTGAATTGCATTTGATGATTTGCTTCCAAATAAGATGTAGTAAGTCTTTTCGATGTTTAATGTTAATTTGTTCGTTGACATCCATAAGTGGACTTTTTTTAATTCATTATTCACAACATTATTTAGTGTATGTGGGTTGAGGTTTGAATAGATAAGGGTAGTATCGTCAGCAAACAATATAGGTTTGAGAATATTAGAGACATTAGGCAGATCGTTTATATATATAAGAAATAGAAGAGGTCCTAAAATGCTGCCCTGTGGCACTCCGACGGTAATTGGTAGAGTGGAAGAAGTTGTATCATTGATGGTTACATATTGGTGTCTGTCACTAAGATAGGATCGGATGTAGTCCAGGGCAAGGCCTCGGATTCCATAATGCTGGAGTTTAAGTAAGAGGTAGTTGTGATTAACAGTATCAAAGGCTTTTCTTAGGTCAATGAAGAGTCCAATCAGAAACTCATTTTTGTCAAGGGCTGAGTAGATAACGTCAAGGAGACTAATGATTGCATCGTTGGTGCTCTTTTGGGACCGGAAGCCAAACTGGCAGGGGCTGAGTATGTCGAATTTTACGAGGTAGGAATAGAGCTGTTTGTAAATAATTTTTTCAAATATTTTTGATAGAATGGGTAGATTTGATATTGGTCTATAATTGTTTATGTCCGCCGGATTGCCTCCTTTATGGACTGGCGTTACTCTTGCTTTTTTGAGGATATCAGAGAAGGTGTAACACTATAGATTTGTTGAACAGTAGTGCTATGGGTGGGGCAAGGGCATGGGTGGCTCTCTTGTACACAATGGACGGAATTTCACTGGTGTTCCCTGCTTTGGTTTTTAGAGAGTGTATGATGGACACAACATCTGCCGGGCTGATTGGTGAAAGGAGAAGAGAGTTTGGATAGCTGCCTGAGAGATATGTGTCTGAGTCTGTGGGATTTTACTGGCAAGATTAGCACCAACCGATGAAAAGAAACTATTAAATTCATTTGCCATTTCTAAATCAGTTGACGGTATATCCCCATCCTTGTAGAGTTTTATTTGGTTATGTGAGTGTTGTTTGGTTCCTAGGATACTAGAGATAGTTTTCCAAGTGCTTTTCATGTTGCCTTTCGCTTCATTGAATCTATTCACATAATATGCAAGTTTTGCCTTTCTTATGATACTGGTAAGCATTGATGAGTACCTTTTAGCTACTTCCTTTGAAACTAGGCCAATCCTAACTTTCTTTTCATATTCATGTTTCTTGTTGATTGAGTTTAGAATGCCACTTGTGAGCCATGAATTGTTTAATCTTTTGTCAGTAACTTGCTTGGTAAGAAGGGGACAATGAAGATTGTAGAGGCTTAGAGTTTTGGAGAGGAAGAGGTTACCTAATGAATTTATATCATGGGTATTATTGAATTCAGAATCCCAGTTAATATTGTGAAGTGCCTCTGTAAGATTGTCTAAAGCTGATTCACGGTGTAGCCTAAATGAAAGTTTCTTGCTTTTTGGTGGTGTTATGTCCATGTTCGCTATGAGAAAGGTAGGATAGTGGTCAGTTGTTCTGTCGTAGATTATACCAGATACAAGGGGAGCTGTTATGTTTGTCCATATGTGGTCCAAGGTAGTGGCTGATGTTTGAGTGACTCGGGTAGGTTTGGTGATTGTGGGGATTAGCATACAGGAGTTCATGCTGTTAAGGAAATAGTCAACTTGAGAGCAATTTTGTTGACCCAGGTCAATATTAAAGTCTCCTCCCAGAATGATGTGGTTTTTGTTGAGATTGTTGTTTATAATAAGATTCCTTAGGTTGTCTGAGAAAGAAGCTATGTTAGTATTGGGAAATCTATAGATGGCTCCAATAGTCAAAGAGGATTTAAGGGATTTAATTGTAAACTGAGCAAAAGTATATTCACAGTAGTCATCTCTGTCACTAATAACACTGTTGCAGATAAATGTATCTCGGTAATATATAGCTGTGCCACCACCTTTTTTATTAGGCCTACAGTTATGAATAGCTTTATAACCAGCTAAGTTGTAGAGTTGGGTATAGTCTTTATTTAGCCACGTTTCTGTTAAAATAATGAACGATAGGTTAGTACCTAGTGCTGTGAGTAATGCATTTAAATCGTCAAAATGTTTACCAAGTGATCTAACATTTTGGTTATAAACTGATAGACAGGTGCTATTTTGAAGTTTGTTTTTAGCCTGGTGTGCCCCCTCCCCACTCAGCTCGTTGTCGCCGTGTGGGGGCTTCGTGGGCGGCTGCCGGAGTGTGATGCTCCTTAGGACAGTCCTCTGTCCTTTTCTAGCCTTGTGCTCCTGCTGCCGTCCTCGCCAATTCTGCTGGGCACCTTTTCCTTTTCCTTCTGTTTCGTTTTTCTCCCCCCTCTTCTCCTATCTGCTTGCCGTTTCCTGCCGACCTTTTGCTCGTTCTGGTTCTTCCATGGCCGTCTTCTATTTTGACGCCCGGGTGCTTGAGGAGGCATACTCATGTACCCGTAGAACTGCAGTACCCGACGTCGAGAGCGAGGGGAACCTATTATTGTCAATCCCCACTTCGTCACTGAACCCGATCTCGACGGACTGTCGGTTTCTTAAGGTGGCGTTTGTGGGGCGTATACTCACGACGCACCCCTAGGAGGCCCCGACAAGATCGGCGATAGCTTCTTGTTGGGTGTCCTGCCTCTAATTGTGGCTCCATGGAGATATGGGGGCACATTCGTGAGTGAATTCTTCTTTTCGTCAGGATGATAACCTCTGTTTCGGCTGCTTCTGGCTTACCTTCTCAGGCTCGTGGGGTGGGCGACCAAGCCCCCGAGTCGGTCCGTATTGGAAGACCGGGCTCTGTAGCCTCCGCTGCATTGGGCCCCGACCTTGCTCCTCCTTTGGCCTCTCTGACTCCTTCCCCTGGCTCCCCTCCCTCCTCTGTGGTTGGGTCGAGCCCCAAGCCCCCAGTGGTGACTACCTCGTCCCCTGGCGCGGCTCCTTCTCTAGTTGTAACTACTGCGCCTTTTAACCCCTCTCTCTCTGGGGGTTCTCACCGCCGTCCTCGTCACGGCCGCCCTCGCTCGATTCCTTCCAGTTCTGCTACCTATCAAGCCTTGTTTGGTCCCGCTTCGTGGGCCAAATATTTTGATCTCCTCCCTCTTGATTCTGCGCCTCCTGACGATTTCTCCCTTCATCGACATCTCATTGATTCCGTGGATGCCTCCATTACTTTCAACCCCACTCGTCTCGGTACACGTGTCGTTGCTGCTCCTTCTCAGGATGCTGCTTCCCGCTTGGCTGCCTTATCCTGCCTTGGCGAGACCCCCGTTCGGGTCTCGAAGAACGCTCAGTTGAATGCCAGTGTTGGCACTATTTTGCTCCCGCCCCATGTTGCAACCGGTGTTCGGGACCTGCGCGACTGCCACGACGATATTCGACATATCCTCGCTGCCCAGGGCCATTCTATTCTCCAGGTGGACACGTTTACTCGTCCCCCTCGTGGTAGTCGCCGTCAACCCCTCCGGGTTGTGAAGATTACCTTTGATGGTAGGACCCTTCCACCCTCTGTCATTCTTGCTGGTGCCAGGTGCTCTGTCCAGGAGTACATTCCTTCTCCTCGGCTCTGCAACAAGTGCTGGAGGTTTGGGCATGGTGCCCTCCGCTGCTCCGGGACTATCTCTCTCTGTCCTTTGTGTGGTGGCGAAGGTCACTCTAAGTCGGAGTGCACTTCTCCCCAGGCTCGTTGCCTCAACTGCGGTGAGGCCCATCCAACCTTCTCCCGTGCGTGTGTCCATTACAAGCTTGAGGCAGCCGTCCTCAACCTGAAGCACCAGGAGCGTTTATATTTTCCTGAGGCGAGGCGCCAGGTTCGCCGGCTCCCGCCTTATGCTAATATCTCTTATGCTCGCGTGTTGCGCTCTTCCTCTCCTCGTCCTTCCCGCCTTCCTCAGACTCACAACCGTTTCCGGGCCTTGGACCCTGATGCGCCCACGGCTCCCTCCTCTGTTCCTTTGGGTTCTCTCCCGAAGGATCCTCCTCCTGGTCCTCTGTCTGGGGTTCCCCTTCCTTCTACCCGGTCTGTCGTGTCTTCTGTGTCTTCTTCCTCGTCCCCCTCCGATCCTCCTTCCCATCCTCTTCCTCCATCTATCGGCTCTCCCCACCGCCTGTCGGTGCGGGCGGATGTCCATCGCTCTCCTAACGGCCGTCGTGTGTGCTCTCGTTCGGCTTCTCCTGTTGAGACACTGGAGTCCGTTGCCCGGTACGTAGTTGCTGGGACACCGGTCTCTTTAAGTCAGAAGCGTAAGCCTGGCTCCTCTCCTTCCTCTTCCCCGGCGGGTAAGAAGGCTTCGCTTTCTTCCTCAGCTCCTCCTTCTGGCTCTGTTGCTCCTTCCCCTCCCGTTTCAGTGCTTGCGCCCCCTGTTCCTGCTATGGAGGTTTCTTTGGCCCCTGCTTCCCTTTCGGTTGCTGCTCTTGCTGGGGTGCGCTCCCCTCTTTCTACTCCCCCTCCTCCTGCTGCTGTCCTTGACGGCTCCTCTCCGTTGTCTCCTCCTCTTCCTCCTCCTCCTCCTCCTCCTCCTCCGGACCCTGCCCGCCCACCTCTGATCTGTTCTCCCGTTTCCTTCCCTCCGTCTTTGCTCAGTTTACCCATGCCCCCTAACCCTGACTTTGCTGACCCTGATCCCGACCCTGATATTCTTTAACGTGCTCTGTTGCTCTTTCGCCTTTGTTTCTTCCTTGTTCTCTGTTTTTGTCCTTTCTCTTCTCGTCGTTGTCCATTCTTCAATGGAACGTTCGAGGTTATTACGCCAATTTCCTCGAACTCCAACTTCTGATTTCGCGGTTTTCGCCCCTTTGTGTCTGTCTCCAGGAGCCAATGCTTGGTGCTCGTCCTGGTCGTTTTCGTGGCTATTCCTTTCTCTCCCCCCCCCCAGCCATTGCTGGGGCTTCTAATTCTTCTGCTCTCTTGGTTCGGGCTGATGTTCCCTTTGTTCCTTTACTTTTTCCTTCGCCTCTCCATTGTTCTGCTGCTCGTATCTTTGTGGGGAAATGGTACACAGTTTGTTCCATTTATCTCCCCCCGAGTGTCCCGCTCTCTCTTCCTGATTTGAAACACCTCCTGGACTCCTTGCCGGAGCCTGTGCTCCTGCTGGGTGACTTCAATTGTCGTCATTCTCTTTGGGGTGACGTTCTGACGAATACCCGGGGTCGCCTCCTTGAGCCGTTTCTCCTCTCTTCTTCCCTGTCTCTTCTGAATTCTGGTGAGCCCACTCATTTGGACTCTCGGACTCGCACCCTTTCTTGTCTTGATCTTTCTCTCTGCTCTTCTTCTCTTTACTTAAATTTCACGTGGCAGGTTCTTGATGACCTCCATGGAAGTGATCATTTCCCCATCCTTGTTTCCTTTTTCTCTTTTCGCCCTTCCCTCTCTTTCCCTAGGTGGCAGTTTGCTAAGGCAGACTGGACCCTATTTACCCTCAGTGCTGCTCTCCCTGACCTCTCCCTTCTGCCTCTCTCTCGCGCTCTCCTCCTTTTTCATGACGCTGTCTTCAACGCTGCCCTCCGCTCTATTCCTCGCTCTTCCTCTCGGGGTCCACGGAAGTGCGTTCCCTGGTGGAATGCGGACTGTGCTCGGGCTGTCCGCTGTAAGCGTGCAGCCTGGAAGAGGCACCGCCGTAGGCAGACGACCGATTCTTTTCTTTTCTTTCGGAAAGCGAGTGCAGTGGCCCGTAGGGCCATCCGTACGGCTAAACGTGAATGTTGGGCATCTTATGTCTCAACAATTACGTCTGAGACCCCTCTGGCCCAGATCTGGAAGCGTATCCGCAAGATAGCGGGTAAGTTCGTTCCCGATGTTTCACCGGTCCTTCACCTCCATGATACTCTTGTGGCGGACCCGTTGCAGGTCGCTTCCGAACTGGGTTCCCACTTTTCTTCTGTCAGCTCTGGTTTTCATCTTCCCCGATCTTTCCTTCTTCGTAAACCTGTCCTTGAGTCTCGTCCTTTAGATTTCTGCACTCATCTTCAGCTTCCCTACAATGATCCCTTCTCTCTCTCTGAACTTCGTTCTGCCCTGGCCCTCTGCGGTTCTACGGCGGCGGGCTCCGATGGTATTCATTATGAGATGCTTCGCCATCTCCCTCCGAGCACGTCTCAGTGTTTACTGAGTCTGTATAATCGGATCTGGGAGTCGTCGTCAGTCCCTGAGGACTGGCTCGATGCCGTTGTCCTCCCTGTTCGCAAACCGGGGTCTCTGGGTACTTCCCCTAAGGACTTTCGCCCTATTGCTCTCACAAGTTGTGTCTGCAAACTCTTTGAACGTATGGTTAACGTTCGTCTGATGTGGTTCCTGGAACACCATCACCCCCTCTCCCCTTCTCAATTTGGTTTCCGCAAGTGCCGCAGCACGACAGATGTCCTGGTGAACTTGGAGGTCTATATTCGTACTGCTTTTGCTGCGAAGACCTCCGTTGTTGCCGTCCTTTTTGACCTCTAAAAGGCTTACGACACCACTTGGCGTTATCATATCCTATCTCAACTTCATTCTTTTGGCCTTCGTGGTCATCTCCCTCTCTTTCTCCGCAGCTTCCTCTCTCGTCGTTCCTTTCGGGTGCGCCTTGGTACCGCTCTCTCTCCCTCTTTTCAGCAATACGAAGGTGTGCCCCAGGGTAGTGTTCTGAGCACTACTCTTTTTCTTGTTGCCCTCAATGGTCTTCTTTCCTCTCTTTCTTCTGGTGTCTTCTCCGCTCTCTATGTCGATGATCTTACCCTTTGTTGTCAGGGTGATGATTCGCCTCTCCTTCAATGCCGGCTTCAACTTGCAATTGATGCCGTGTCGTCTTGGGCCACCGATCATGGCTTCAAGTTCTCTACTTCTAAGACGTGTGCCATGACTTTTACGCGGAAACGGGTTGTTCTTTGTCTCTCTTTGTCACTTTATGGTCATCCCCTTGAATACAAAG
>NC_091187.1:3312969-3342969 GCF_040958095.1 Procambarus clarkii | reverse complement strand
AGAGAGAGCGGTACAAAGCCTCACCCAAAAGGAACAACGAGAGAGGAAGCTGCAGAGAAAGAGAGGGAGATGACCACAAAGGCCAAAAGAATGAAGTTGGGATAGAATACAATATCGCCAAGCGGTGTCGTAAGCCTTTTCCAGGTCAAAAAGGACGGCAACAACGGAGGTCTTCGCAGCAAAAGTAGTACGAATATAGACCTCCAAGTTCACCAGGATATCTGTTGTGCTGCGGCACTTGTGGAAACCAGATTGAGAAAGGGAGAGGTGGTGATAGTGTTCTAAGAACTACATCAGAAGAAACTTTAACCATACGTTCAAAGAGTTTGCAAATACGACTCATCAGGTCAATAGGGCCGAAGTCCTTAGGGGAAGTTCCCAGAGACCCTGGTTTGCGAACAGGGAGGACAACGGCATCAAGCCAGTCCTCAGGGACTGACGATGACTCCCAGACCCGATTATACACTCAGTAAATACTGAGATGTGCACGGAGGCATATGGCGAAGCATCTCATAATGAATACCATCAGAGCCCACTACCAAAGTTTATTAAGTAATTATCAAAAAGAAGGCACCAAACCGGGAAGGCTCTGTAGCACATTCAAATGCGCGGGATAATCAGAGGGCGCTAAATATCACCAAGGATGCCAATACAGGAACAAAAAAGCATAAGGCTAACGATATCAAAAGTATCCGAGTCACAAAGAATACTATCGAGAGACAAGCGACCGCGGGGGACGGTTGGAAAACAAGACACACGCTCGTCCCGGAAGTCAGGACATTCAAGAAGGACATGCACGACCGTAAGAGGGACAATGCAATTAGAACAATAAGGAGCAGGGCGGCGCTCCATCAAGTGACCATGAGTTAAGCGAGTATGGCCAATACGCAACCTCGCCAGAGCCGTTTTCCATCACCGGTTACGGTGGAAGGAGGACGGCCACGAGGAAACACAACCTTTAAGAGAACGTAGTTTGTTACCAGTAACAGATGACCAAGAAGCCTGCCAACGGGTAAGGATGGAGGAATGGATAACCGGGTAAAAGTCAGAATAAGGAATACCTTTACGAGAGACAGGACAAGAGCGGACAGCTTCCTTAGCGGCAGCATCCGCACGCTCCTTTAAAGACACACCAATATGGCTGGGAACCCAACAAAACTCAACCGACTTAAATTTACTGTGAACAAGAAACAGCAAATGCTGGACATCGACAACTACTGGATGAACCGGATTAAAGGACCCGAGAGCCATGAGGGCACTACGAGAGTCAACAACAACTACAAAGGAAGATTGACAACGAGATAGCAAGTGACGAAGAGCATAGAGAATAGCATAAAGCTCCGCAGTGAAGATGCTAGTCTCCGGAGGTAAGCGACACATATAAGTGTGATCAGGAAAAAAAACAGAGTAGCCAACACAGTCTGAAGACTTAGACCCATCAGTGAAGATGGAAACGGAGTGGAAGTGAGAAGAAAAGTGCTCAAGGAAAATGCGTTTTAGAACCGTAGGAGGGGTAAAAGCTTTAGTGATGCAGGTCAAGGACGTACAAAACTGCGGAAGGGGGACTCTCCACGGGGGCAAAGAAGTAACTACACGAGGAGAAATATTAGAAATACGAACGGAAAGAGAATCCTGTAAACGAGATAACCAGACAGAAAGAGGGAGGCGGAGAAGAGGAACAGGAACCGCAGGAGGGGTAAAAGTTAAAGCTCGACAGAGGTGAGAGGAAGGATGTTGCAAGGACCGTGCTAGATAGCGAAGACAGTAGCGATCACGGCGGTCCTGGAGAGACAGGAAGCCAGTGTCAACATACTCGCTGAGGACGGGAGTCGAACGAAAGGCACCAGAACTGAGGCGCAACCCAGTATGGTGCAAAACATCAAGACGGTGAAGAGTGGAAGGAGAAGCAGACGAGTAAGCAGGGCAACCATAATCGAGCTTAGACAGGACGAGAGAGGAATGTAAAGCAAGGAGAGTGCGCCTATCTGCTCCCCAAGAAGTATGGGACAATACTCGAAGGAGGGCAAGGGCCTTAGAGCACTCAACACGGAGGTAAGAGATATGGGGAGACCAAGACAAACGAGTGTCAAAGAATAACCGCAAAAGCTTCGCGGAATCTTTGTACTCAAGGCGATGACCATAAAGTGACAAAGAGAAACGAAGAACGACCCGTTTTCGAGTAAAAGTCATGGCACAAGTTTTAGTAGTAGAGAACTTGAAGCCATGATCGGTGGCCCAAGACGACACAGCATCAATCGCAAGTTGAAGCCGGCGTTGAAGGAGAGGCGAATCATCACCCCTGACAGCAAAGGGTAAGATCATCGACAGAGAGAGCGGAGAAGACGCCTGAAGGAAGAGAGGAAAGAAGACCATTGAGGGCAACCAGAAAAAGAGTAGTGCTCAGAACACTACCCGGGGGCACACCTTCGTATTGCTGAAAAGAGGCAGAGAGAGCGGTACCAAGGCGCACCCGAAAGGAACGACGAGAGAGGAAGCTGCAAAGAAAGAGAGGGAGATGACCACGAAGGCCAAAAGAATGAAGCTGGGATAGAATATGATATCGCCAAGTGGTGTCGTAAGCCTTTTTCAGGTCAAAAAGGACGACAACAACGGAAGTCTTCACAGCAAAAACAGTACAAATATAGACCTCCAAATTCACCACGACATCTGTCGTGCTGCAGCACTTGCGGAAACCAAATTGAGAAGGGGAGAAGAGGTGATGGTGTTCCAGGACCCACATCAGACGAACGTTAACCATACGTTCAAAGAGTTTGCAGAAACAACTTGTGAGGGCAATAGGGCGAAAGTTCTTAGGGGATGTTCCCAGAGACCCTGGTTTGCGAACAGGGAGGACAACGGCATCGAGCCAGTCCTCAGGGACTGACGACGACTCCCAGATACAGACTCAGAAAATACTGAGACGTGCACGGAGGGAGATGGCGCAGAATTTCATAATGAATACCATCGGAGCCCGCCGCCGTAGAACCGCAGAGGGCCAGGGCAGAACCAAGTTCAGAGAGAGAGAGAAGGGATCTTTATAGGAAAGTCGAAGACGAGTGCAGAAATCTAAAGGACGAGACTCAAGGACAGGTTTACGAAGAAGGAAAGATTGGGGAAGTTGAACACCAGAGCTAACAGAAGAAAAGTGGGAACCCAGTTCAGTAACGACCTGCAACGGGTCCGCCACAAGAGTACCACGGAGGTGAAGGACTGGTGATACATCGGGAATGAACTTACCTGCTATCTTGCGGATACGCTTCCAGATCTGCAGCAGAGGAGTTTTGGACGTAATGGTGGAGACATAAGACGCCCACATTCATGTTTAGCCGTACGGATGGCCCTATGGGCCACCACACTTGCCTTCCGAAATAAAAGAAAAGAATCGGCCGTCTGCCGGCGGCGGTGTCTCTTCCAGACTGCAAGCTTACAGCGGACAGCCCGAGCACAGTCTGTATTCCACCAGGGAACGCACTTCCGTGGACCCCGAGAGGAAGAGCGAGGAATAGAGCGGAGGGCAGCGTCGAAGACAGTGTCATGAAAATGGAGGAGAGAGCGAGGGAGAGGTCAGAGAGAGCAGCACTGAGGGTAAAGAGGTTCCAGTCCGCTTTCGCAAACTGCCACCTAGGGAAGGAGAGGGGAGGGCGAAAAGAGAAAAAGGTATCAAGGATGGGGAAATGGTCACTGCCATGGAGATCATCAAGAACCTGCCACGTGAAATCTAAGTAAAGAGAAGAGCAGAGAGAAAGATCAAGATAGGAAAGGGTGCGCGTCCGAGAGTCCAAATGCGTGGGCTCACCAGAAATCAGAAGAGACAGGGAAGAAGAGAGGAGAAACGGCTCAAGAAGGCGACCCCGGGTGTTCGTCAAAACATCACCCCAAAGGGAATGACGACAATTGAAATCACCCAGGAGAAGCACAAGCTCCGGCAAGGAGTCCAGAAGGTGCTTCAGATCAGGAAGAGAAAGAGGGACACTCGGGGGGGAGATAAATGGAATAAACAGCGTACCATTTCCTCACACAGATACGAGCAGCAGAACAATGGAGAAGTGAAGGAAAAAGTAAGGGGACAAAGCAAACATCAGAGCGTGTCAAGAGAGCAGAAGAGTTAGGAGCCCCAGCAACGGCGGGGGGGGGGGGGAGAGAAAGGAATAGCCACGAAAACGACCAGGACGAGCACCAAGCATCGGCTCCTGGAAACAGACACAAAGGGGCGAAAATCGCGAAATCAGAAGTTGGAGTTCGAGGAAATTGGCGTAATAACCTCGAACGTTCCATTGAAGAATAGACATCGACGAGAAGAGAAAGGACAACAACAGAGAACTAGGAAGAAACAAAGGCAAAAGAGCAACATAGCACGTTAAAGAATATCAGGGTCGGGATCAGGGTCAGCAAAGTCAGGGTTAGGGGGCATGGATAAACTGAGCAAAGACGGAGGGAAGGAAACGGGAGAACAGATCAGAGGTGGGCGGGCGGGGTCCGGAGGAGGAGGAGGAGGAGGAGGAAGAGGAGGAGGCAACCGAGAGGAGTAGTCAAAGACAGCAGCAGGAAGAGGGGGAGTAGAAAGAGGGAAGCGCACCTCAGCAAGGGCAGCAACCGAGAGGGAAGCGGGGGCCAAAGAAACCTCCATAGCAGGAACAGGGGGTGCAACCATCGAAGTGGGAGGAGAAGGGGCGATAGAGTCAGAAGTAAGGGCCGAGGAAAAAAGCGAAGCCTTCTTACCCGCCGGGGAGGAGGAAGGAGAAGAGCCAGGCTTAAGCTTCTGACTTAAAGAGACCGGTGTCCCAGCAACTACGTACCGGGCAACGGATTCTAGCGTCTCAACAGGAGAAGCTGAACGAGAGCACACACGACGGCCATTAGGAGAGCGATGGACATCAGCCCGCACCGACAGGCGGCGGGAAGAGTCAATACATGGAGGAGAAGGAAGGGAAGGAGCATCGGAGGGAGATGAGGAAGAATACACAGGAGACATGACAGACCGGGAAGAAAATGGGGGAACCCCAGACAGAAGACCAGGAGGTGGATCCTTCAGGACAGAACTCAAAGGAAAAGAAGAGGGGGCAGTGGGCGTATCAGGGTTCAAGGCCCGGAAACCGTTGTGAGTCTGAGGAAGGTGGGAAGGACGAGGAGAGGAAGAGCGCAACATGCGAGCATAAGAGACGTTAGCATAAGGCGGGAGGCAGCGAACCTGGCGCCTCGCCTCAGGAAAAGATAAACGCTCTCAGTGCTTCAAGTTGAGGACGGCTGCCTCAAGCTTGTAATGGACACAGGCACGGGAGAAGGCAGGATGGGCCTCACCGCAGTTGAGGCAGCGAGCTTGGGGAGAAGTGCACTCCGACTTAAAGTGACCTTCGCCACCACACAAAGGACAGAGAGAGACAGTCCCAGAGCAGCGGAGGGCACCATGCCCAAACCTCCAGCACTTGTTACAAAGCCGAGGAGAAGGAATATACTCCTGGACAGAACACCTGGCACCAGCAAGAATGACCGAGGATGGAAGGGTCCCGCCATCAAAGGTGATCTTCACAACACGAAGG
Source organism: Procambarus clarkii (assembly GCF_040958095.1). NCBI lineage: Eukaryota > Metazoa > Arthropoda > Malacostraca > Decapoda > Cambaridae > Procambarus > Procambarus clarkii. The sequence continues at coordinate 3,337,432 of NC_091187.1, read as the reverse complement.
GGTTGACGGCGACGACCACGAGGGGGACGAGTAAACGAGTCCACCTGGAGGACAGAATGGCCTTGGGCATCAAGGATATGCCGAATATCATCGTGCAGTTCTACAGATTCCGAACACCGGTCACAACATGGGGCGGGAGGAGAATAGGGCCAACACTGGCATTCAACCGAGCGTTCTTTGAGACCCGAACAGGGGTCTCGCCAAGGCAGGATAAGACAGCCAAGCGAGAAGCTGCATCCTGAGAAGGAGCAACAACGACGCATGTACCGAGACGAGTGAGGTTGACGGTAACAGAGACATCCACGGAATCAACAAGATGCTGATGGAGGGAGAAATCGTCAGGAGGTGCAGAATCAAGAGGGAGGAGATCAAAGTATTTGTCCCATGAAGCGGGACAAAACAAGGATGATACACATCAGTACGGGAAGGAATCGAGCGAGTGCGACCGTGGCACGGACGGCGTTAAAAACCCCCAGAGAGGGGTTAAAAAGCGCAGTAGTCACGACGAGAGACTTAGCCACACCAAGGGACGAAGTGGTCACCACTGGGGGCTTGAGGCTCGACCCAACCACAGAGGGAGGGGAGCTGGGGGAAGAAGTCAGGAGGGTCAAAGGAGGAACAAGGTCGGGGCCCAACGCAGCGGGGGCTACAGAGCCCGGTCTTCCAATACAGGCCGAATCGGGGGCTTGGTCGCCCACCCCACGAGCCTGAGAGGGTACAACAGAAACATTCATCGACATACAGACGAAGAGTGACAAATTCATCCACGAATGTGCCCCCATACCCACCATGGAGACACAATTAGAGGCAGGACACCCAACAGGACGCTATCACCGATCATGCCGGATCAGGGGGCCCCCCTAGGGGTGCGTCGTGAGTATATGCCCCACAAACGCTACCTTAAAAACCGTCAGTACGTCGAGATCGGGTTCAGCGACAGAAAGGGGATTGACAATAAAAGGTTCCCCTTCGCTCGAGACGTTGGGTACTACAGATCTACGGGTGCAAGAGGCATCAAAATAGAAGAAGTCCAAAGGAATAACCAAAACAAGCAAAAGGTCAGCAGGAAACGACAAGCAAATAGAAGAAGGGGGAGAAAAACGAAACAGAAGGAAAAGGAAAAGTCGTTCAGCACAATTAGAGAGGACAGCAGCAGGAGCACAAGGCCACAAAAGGACAGAGGACTGTCCCAAGGAGCATCACACTCCAGCAGCCGCCCACAAAGCCCCCCTCACGGCGTCAACGGGCTGGACAGGGAGGGGGGGGGGGGTTCGCCACAAGAGTACAACGGAGGTGAACGACCCGTGAGATATCGGGAACGAACTTACTCGCGATCTTGTGGATACGCTTCCAGATCTGCGGCAGAGGAGTTTTGGACGTAATGGTGGAGACATAAGACGCCCACAATCACGTTTAGCCGTACGGATGGCCCTATGGGCCACCACACTTGCCTTCCGAAATAAAAGAAAAGAATCGGCCGTCTGCCGGCGGCGGTGTCTCTTCCAGGCTGCAAGCTTACAGCGGACAGCCCAAGCACAGTCTGTATTCCACCAGGGAACGCACTTCCGTGGTCCCTGAGAGGAAGAGCGAGGAATAGAGCAGAGAGCAGCGTCGAAGACAGTGTCATGAAAAAGGAGGAGAGAGCAAGGGAGAGGCAGAAGGGAGAGGTCAGAGAGAGCAGCACTGAGGGTAAATAGGTTCCAGTCTGCCTTAGCAAACTGCCACCTAGGGAAGGAGAGGGGAGGGTGAAAAGAGAAAAAGGTAACAAGGATGGGGAAATGGTCACTGCCATGGAGGTCATCAAGAACCTGCCACGTGAAATCTAAGTAAAGAGAAGACGAGCAAAGAGAAAGATCACGATAGGAAAGGGTGTGAGTCCGAGAGCCCAAATGCTTGGGCTCACCAGAATTCAGAAGAGATGGAAGAAGAGAGGATTAACGGCTCAAGAAGGCGACCCCGGGTGTTCGTCAGAACATCACCCCAAAGGGAATGACGACAATTGAAATCACCCAGCAGGAGCACAGGCTCCGGCAAGGAGTCCAGTAGGTGTTTCAGATCGGGAAGAGAAACCGGGACACTCGGGGGGGGGGGGGAGGATGGGAGATAAATGGAACAAACGGTGTACCATTTCCTCACAAAGAAACGAGCAGCAAAACAATGGAGAGGCGAATGAAAAAGTAAGGGGCAAAGGGAACATCAGAGCAAATCAAGAGAGCAGAAGAGTTAGGAGCCCCAGCATCAGCTGTAGGGGGGGGGGAGAGAAAGGAATAGCGACAAAAGCAACCAGGACGAGCACCAAGCCTCGGCTATTGAAGACAGACACAAAGGGGCGAAAACCGCGAAATCAGAAGCTGGAGTTCAAGGAAATTGGCATAATAACCCCGAACGTTCCATTGAAGAATAGACATCGACGAGAAGAGAAAGGACAACAACAGAGAACTAGGAAGAAACAAAGGCGAAAGAGCAACATAGCAAGTTAAAGAAGATCAGGGTCGGGATCAGGGTCAGCAAAGTCAGGGTTAGGGGGCATGGGTAAACTGAGCAAAGACGGAGGGAAGGAAGCGGGAGAACAGACCAGAGGTAGACAGGCGGGGGTCCGGAGGAGGCAACCGAGAGGAGTAGTCAAAGACAGCAGCAGGAAGAGGGGGGGGGGGGTAGAAAGAGGGAAGCGCACCTCAGCAAGGGCAGCAACCGAGAGGGAAGCAGGGGCCAAAGAAACCTCCATAGCAGGAACAGGGGGAGCAACCATCGAAATGGGAGGAGAAGGGGCGATAGAGTCAGAAGTAAGGGCCGAGGAAGAAAGCGAAGCCTTCTTACCCGCCGGGGAGGAGGAAGGAGAGGAGCCAGGCTTACGCTTCTGACTTAAAGAGACAGGTGTCCCAGCAACTACGTACTGGGCAACGGATTCCAGCGTCTCAACAGAAGCTGAACGAGAGCACACACGACGGCCGTTTGGAGAGCGATGGACATCAGCCCACACCGACAGGCGGCGGGAAGAGTCAATAGATGGAGGAGAAGGAAGGGAAGGAGGATCGGAGGGAGATGAGGAAGAAGACACAGGAGACATGACAGACCGGGTAGAAAGAAGGGGAATCCCAGACAGAGGACCAGGAGGGGGACCCTTCGGGACAGAACACAAAGGGACAGAGGAGGGAGCAGTGGGCGCATCAGGGTCCAAGGCCCGGAAACGGTTGTGAGTCTGAGGAAGGAGGGAAGGACGAGGAGAGGAAGAGCGCAACACGCGAGCATAAGAGACGTTAGCATAAGGCGGGAGCCGGCGAACCTGGCGCTTCGCCTCAGGAAAAGATAAACGCTCCCGGTGCTTCAAGTTGAGGACGGCTGCCTCAAGCTTGTAATGGATACAGGCACGGGACAACGTAGGATGGGCCTCACCACAGTTGAGGCAGTGAGCTTGGGGAGAAGTGCACTCCGACTTAGAGTGACCTTCACCCCCACACAAAGGACAGAGAGAGACAGTCCCAGAGCAGCGGAGGACACCATGGCCTAACCTCCAGCACTTGTTTCAGAGCCTAGGAGAAGGAATGTACTCCTGGACGGAGCACCTGGCACCAGCAAGAATGACAGAGGATGGAAGGGTCCTACCATCAAAGGTAATCTTCACAACCGAAAGGGGTTGACGGCGACGACCACGAGGGGGACGAGTAACCGAGTCCACCTGGACGACAGAATGGCCTTGGGCGTCGAGGATATGCCGAATATCTTCGTGGCAGTCCTGCAGATTCCGAACACCGGTAGCAACATGGGGCCGGAGGAGAATAGTGCCAACACTAGCATTCAAACGAGCGTTCTTGGAGACCCGAACAGTGGTCTCGCCAAGGCAGGACAAGACGGCCAAGCTGCATCCTTAGGAGCAGCAGCAACGATACCCGTACCGAGACAGGTGGGGTGGAAAATAACAGAGGCATCTACGGAATCAACAAGGTGCCTATGGAGGGAGAAATCGTCAGGAGGCGCAGAATCAAGGGGGAGGAGATCAAAGTATTTGGCCCACGAATCTGGACCAAACAAGGCTTGATACGCATCAGTACGGGAAGGAATCGAGCGAGTGCGGCCGTGTCGAGGACGGCGTTGAGAACCCCCAGAGAGAGAGAGGGTTAAAAGGCACAGTAGTTACTACTAAAGATTAAGCCATGCCAGGGGACGAGGTGGTCACCACTGGGGGCTTGGGGATCGACCCAACCACAGAGGAGGGAGGGGAGCCGAGAGGAGTAGTCAGGAGGGTCAAAGGAGGAGGAAGGTCGGGGCCCAATGCAGTGGAGACTACAGAGCCTGGTTTTCCAACACGGTCCGACTCGGGGGCTTGGTCGCCCACCCCACGAACCAGGGAATGTAAAAGAGGAACAAAATTAGACATAGGTACGAAGAGAAAACATTGATTCACGAATGTGCCCCCACACCCACCATGGAGCCACAATTAGAGGCAGGACACACAACAAGAAGCTATCGCCGATCATGTCGGAACCCCCTAGGGGTGCGTCGTGAGTATATGCCCCACAAACGCCACCTTAAAAACCATCAGTCAGTCGAGATCAGGTTCAGTGATGAAAGGAGGATTGTCAATAAAAGGTTCCCCTCGCTCGAGACGTTGGGTACTACAGTTCTACGTGTGCAAGAGTATGCCTCCCCAAGCACCCGGGCGTCAAAATAGAATTAGTCCAAAAGAATAATCAAAACAAGCAAAAGGTCGGCAGGAAACGACAACCAGATAGGAGAAGAGGGGGGAGAAAAACGAAACATAGTGAAAAGGAAAAGTGATCCGGCACAATTGGAGAAGACAGCAGCAGGAGCATAAGGCCACAAAAGAACAGAGGACTGTCTCATGGAGCATCACACTCCTGCAGCCGACCACCAAGCCCCCTCACGGCGCCAACGGGCCAGATGGGGAGGGGGACGAGGAGAGGAAGAGTGCAACACGCGAGCATAAGAGACTCCAGCGAAAGGGGCGAGACGGTGAACTTGGTGCCTCGCCTCAGGAAAAGACAAACGTTCCCGGTGCTTCAAGTTGAGGACGAGTGCCTGAAGTTAGTAATGTACACACGCGCGGGAGAAAGTAGGGCGTGTGTCACCGCAATTGAGGCAGCGAGCCCGGGGAGAAGTGCACTCCGACTTAGAATGACCTTCGTCCCGACACATGGGACAGAGAGAGACAGAACTCGAGCATCGGAGGGCACCATGCCAAACCTCCAGCACATATTACAGAGCCGAGGAGAGGGAATGTACTCCTGGACGAAGCATCTGCCACCAGCAAGAATGACAGTGGGATGAAGGGTCCTACCATCAAAGGTAATCTTCACAACCCGAAGAAGCTGAGGGCGACGATCACGAGGGGGACGAGTAAACGTGTCCACCTGGAGGACAGAATGGCCCTGGGCGTCGAGGATATGCCGAATATCTTCGTGGCAGTCCTGTTGATTCCGAACACCGGTTGCAACATGGGGCGGGAAGAGAACACTGCCAACACTGGCATTCAACTGAGCATTCTTGGAGACCAGAACAGGTGTCTCGCCAAGGCAGGATAAGGCAGCCAAGCGAGTGGCTGCATCCTGAGAAGGAGCAGCAACGACACGTGTACTGAGATGGGTGGGGTTTAAAGTAACAGAGGCATCTACTGAATCAACAAGGTGCCTATGGAGGGAGAAATCATCAGGAGGTGTAGAATCCAGAGGGAGGAGATCAAGGTATTTGGCTCATGAAGCAGGACCAAACAAGGCTTGGTACGCATTAGTATGAGAAGGGATCGTGCGAGTGCGGCCGTGGCGTGGACGGTGTTGAGAACCCCCAGAGTGAGAGCGGTTAAAAGGTGCAGTAGTCACAATGAGAGACTGAGCCGGGCCAGGGGACGAGGTGGTCACCACTAGGGGCTTGTGGCTCGACCCAACCACAGAGGAGGGAGGGAAGCCGAGGGGAGTAGTCATGAGTGTCAAAGGAGAAGCAAGGTCGGGGTCCAATGTAGCAGGGGCAACAGAGCCCGGTCTTCCAACACAGTCCGACTCGGGGGGCTTGGCCTGGTCGCCCACTCCACGAGCCTGAGAAGGTACAATAGGAACAATAGTCAACATAAAAACGACAGGAAAGATATTCATTCACGTATGTACCCCACACTCACCACGGAGCCACAATTACGATAGGCCACCCAACAAGAGACATGTTGCCGATCTTGCCGGGCACCCTAGGGGTGCGTCGTGAGTCTATGCCCCACAATCGCTACCTTAAGAACCGTCAGTCCGTTAAGATCGGGTTCAGCAACGAAAGAAGGATTGACAATAAAAGCGTCCCCTCGCTCGAAACATTGGGTACCACAATTCTACGAGTGAGAGAGTATGCCTCCTCAAACACCCGAGCTGGATTTTTTTCAAAATGGCAGCCGTTTACTAAAGCCCCTGGGCAGCATATGGGCCCCCCCACCCCATGGCCAGTTTATTCTCGCGTGGAACTCCAAAGCTGCACATGCAGTGTTGCGCACTTTTGTGTCAGTTACTCAAAAATTCACATGCAGTTTTGGTCAAAGGTTAAAGACAGCACTGTTTAAGGGTTAAAGACAGCACAATTTAATGGTTAAAGACGATACAGTTTCTCCTCCTCTGGGGCGTGACAGCCCTTGTGTTTTGAGCTGGATGAATACCTGCATTCACTGCTCCTTATCGTCGCCAGTATGGTCATCTGTGATGCTGTGGAAGTCTTGGTTGTAGGGTTGATATCAAGCCATTGCTTTGGTTACTAATTTTAATACTTCTAATGATACATGACTAGCAGCATCCAAGTATGGCAGGCGTCCTGCATGCTCTCTGTTGTTTACATACTCTCTGGCATATGAAATGCAGCACATACAAACAGATGGTGCCGTTTGCTATGAACATGACAGGGTTAAATTAAGATGAGGCACCGATAGGGTCAGTTAGGTTAGATAAACCACATTTGGAGAGGAAATTAATGTGGTTATCCACATTGGATATCAAAAGAATTTTCCCTGTAGGAGCCTTCCTCACTTTTATTATGCCATGTTTAACATAGCACTGATGTTAATACTTTAGCATCGCTCTGTTTTGTTTACATATTAGTCGCAGACGGTAGAAGAGTTCCTGCCTTTTCCTGGCCAGGCACTCGTTGATGTACACACCCTTTTTAGAGGATACTGCTGCCTGGACAAGATCGAATTTTAGGGAATATGTAGCTAGTTTGAGGCGCATTTTTCTTTGATTTTGACCTGCTGGATTCTTTTTGCCTAATCTGTAAGCAGCAATGATATCCGTTTTGTTATTACAATGCATTTGTTTTTTTATTATAGCATGTACAATATCAACACACTTCTCATGCTTCTCATTAATAATTACAACAGGTAATTATTAATGTTAATGATTTAGGATTACTTGCGCATAGGCAATATGCATCCTTTGTTATTATTGTTAAGTGCACCATTAATAATCTTGGGATGAATTATCTAACCTTGAATAATTAATTTACATATTACTATGTTCGGGTGTATGTGTCCCTACTTATGTAGAATAGGTATACTAGTTATTAAGGTCACTTAATTAACACATGTATCTCTGCACATGCACTCCATAGGCTGAAACTCGCAGTTGCAAATTACTAGCAACTGAAGTTGCAAATTACTAGCCACTGCATTTGAAAAATTCCAAGCAACTTGCAGTTGCATATATTTTATTACTATATTTATTTAAATATACAGTAATAAACGAATTATATTGTCTAGGGTGTTTCCTTTTCACCTGCACATACAAAAAAAAATATTTATCTTTGAAAACATTACATATATTATCACACGTCCAAAGGCATCATTAGAGACATTTGTTCCCCTTCTGCATATACATTTTATTTGTTCTTAATCCTCTTTATGGCTTGATGATATTGAGCCCTGGTGCTATGCCTGATCTGAGGCAGTCAATCATCTCCGGGGCACCCAGAAATGCCCCATAGATGAGGCAAAATTCATAAGATGTAAGCCAGTGGTCTTGGAAAATATCACACGTACCAAAAAACTTTTTGACATTCACACATTCAGGGTTTGTTATCTCTCCTAAGCCTTAATAACTAGAAATTATGAATTTACAAATACCAAAGCAATGTCATAGGGTAAACAAACAATGTTGCATGAAGATCATTTATGTGATAATTAAAAGAACACTTATAGTAAATGGACAGCAAATTTTAATGTTGAGACAATTGTCAAGTAATAATTATATTATAATTAACAGGTTTTAAGTAAGAACCAACTATTGCATATTATTCTATAAATAATGTGAACTAATAATAGTGCTTAAATAAATAATACTACACATCAAGACAACAAGATATTAAGCAACCTATCAAAACCATATAGGATATTCCTATGCCAGGCAATACAACTAGAAACCAAACTAGAAATGCTCTGCAAATCCAGGGACCCAGAATGTGGAATGACCTTCACAAATAGAGCCGGTCAGCATGCTGGACTTGTGATCCTGTGGTCCTGGGTTCGATCCCAGGCACCGGCGAGAAACAATGAGCAGAGTTTTTTTCACCCTATGCCCGTTACCTAGCTGTAAAATAGGTACCTGGGTGTTAGTCAGCTGTCACGGGCTGCTTCCTGGGGGTGGAGGCCTGGTCAAGGACCGGGCCGCGGGGACACTAAAAAGCCCCGAAATCATCTTAAGATAACCTCAAGATAGATCATGTCAAAGGCTGTACCTCTCTCAACCAGTTTAAGAGAAAAACTAAGTAGAACCTCGAGTGACGAGCACTTCAATTTACGAGCATTTTGAATAAAGAGCACACCGATCGGCGACAATTTGTCTCGATTGGTGAGCACTTGTTTGATTAACGAGAAAAACCACATGGTGTGTTCCCGCTGCTTCTCCCACATTCTCAGACTCCTCCGACGATGCAAATAAATTACATTTTTGCTTAATGATGCTGGAATGTAAAGGGGTGACTGCTGAGATATTGCAAACCATTGTATTTTTTTGTAGAATAAACCAAAAAAACTTTTTAAAATTTAAAAAAGAAGAAATGTCAAAAATGTTCGTTCAGTGTATGTCAGGTAAACTGCTCCATGTTTCTTAAAGAAAAAAATTGAACATATTTAAAAAAAAAAATATCATAAAGGTTCGTTCAGTGTGTGCCAGGTAGGCTACTCCATTATTAATAAATGAAAAATTCAAAACAAATTGAACACATTTGAAACAAAGAAAGATTGTCATAATCATGCAGCCTACCTGACAAACACTGAACGAACCTTTATGTCATTTTCCTCTTTTCAAATTTGCCAAATTTCTTTTTATTTTTCGTTTTTTTATTTTTTTTTGAGAAACTTGGAACAGCTACCTGAACGAACGAACCACTGAACGAACCATTCGCTATAAAAAATAAAAAAATAAAAAAATGAACAAAGTTGAGAAAAGAACAAATGTCATAAAGGTTTGTTCAGTGTATGTCAGGTAGGCTGCTCCATGTTTCATAAAAAAACGAAAAAAAATTGAACAAATTTGAAAAAAGGAAAATTGTCATAAAAGTTCGTTCAGTGTATGCCAGGTAAGTAAGTAAGTAATTATCAAAAGAAGGCACCAAACCGGGAAGGCTATGTAGCACCATCAAATGCGCAAAATAATCAGAGGGCGCTAAATATCACCAAGGATGCCAATACGAGAACAAAAACGCATAAGGCGAACGATATCAAAAGTATCCGAGTCGCCAAGAATTCTATTGAGGGACAGATGATCGTGAGGGGCGGTCGGAAAGCAAGACACACGCTCGTCCTGGAAGTCAGGACATTCAAGAAGGACATGCACGACCGTAAGAGGGACAATGCAACTAGGACAATAAGGAGCAGGGCGGCGCTCCATCAAGTGACCATGGGTTAAGCGAGTATGGCCAATACGCAACCTCGCCAGAGCTGTTTCCCACCGCCGGTTACGGTGGAAGGAGGATGGCCACGAGGAAACAACATTTAAGAGTACGTAGCTTGTTACCAGTAACAGACAACCAAGAAGCCTGCCAACGGGTAAGGACTGAGGAATGGATAACCGGGTAAAAGTCGGAATACGGAATGCCTTTACGAGAGATGGGACAAGAGCGGACAGCTTCCTTGGCGGTAGCATCCGCACGCTCATTTAAAGACACACCAATATGGCTGGGAACCCAACAAAACTCAACCGACTTAAATTTACTGTGAACAAGAAACAGCCAATGCTGGATCTCGACAACTACTGGATGGACCTGATTAAAGTACCCGAGAGCCATGAGGGAACTACGAGAGTCAACAACAACTACAAAGGAAGACTGACAATGAGAAAGCAGGAGACGAAGAGCATAGAGAATAGCATAAAGTTCCGCTGTAAAGATGCTAGTCTCCGGAGGTAAGCGACACATATAAGTGCGATCAGGAAAAACAACAGAGTAGCCAACACCATCCGCCGACTTAGACCCATCGGTGAAGACAGAAACGAAGCGGGAGTGAGAAGAAAAGTGCTCAAGGAAAAGGTGTTTTAGAACCGTAGGAGGGGTAAAAGCTTTAGTGATACGGGTCAAGGAAGTACAAAACCACAGAAGAGGGACTCTCCACGGGGGCAAAGAAGGAACAACACGAGGAGAAACATTAGAAATACGAACGGAAAGAGAATCCTGGAGGCGAGATAACCGGACAGAAAGAGGGAGGTGGTGAAGAGGAACAGGAACCGCAGGAGGGGTAAAAGTTAAAGCACGACAGAGGCGAGAGGAAGGATGTTGTAAGGACCGCGCAAGATAGCGAAGACAGTAGCGATCACGGCGGTCCTGGAGAGACAGGAAGCCAGTGTCAACATACAAGCTAAGGACGGGAGTCGAACGAAAGGCACCAGAACTGAGGCGCAACCCAGTATGGTGCAAAGCATCAAGACGGCGAAGAGTAGAAGGAGAAGCAGACGAGTAAGCAGGGCAACCATAATCGAGCTTAGACAGGACAAGAGAGGAATGTAAAGCAAGGAGAGTGCGCCTATCTGCCTCCCAAGAAGTATGGGACAAGACCCGAAGGAGGGTAAGGGCCTTAGAGCACTCAACACGGAGGTAAGAGATATGGGGAGACCAAGACAAACGAGTGTCAAGGAATAACCCCAAAAGCTTAGAGGAATCTTTATATTCAAGGGGATGACCATAAAGTGACAAAGAGGGACGAAGAACAACCCGTTTCCGCGTAAAAGTCATGGCACAAGTCTTAGAAATAGAGAACTTGAAGCCATGATCGGTGGCCCAAGACGACACGGCATCAATTGCAAGTTGAAGCCGGCGCTGAAGGAGAGGCGAATCATCACCCTGACAGCAAAGGGTAAGATCATCGACATAGAGAGCGGAGAAGACACCAGAAGGAAGAGAGGAAAGAAGACCATTGAGGGCAACCAAAAAAAAGAGTAGTGCTCAGAACACTACCCTGGGGAACACCTTCGTATCGCTGAAAAGAGGCAGAGAGCGCGGTACCAAGACGCACCTGAAAGGAACGACGAGAGAGGAAGCTGCAGAGAAAGAGAGGGAGATGACCACGAAGGCCAAAAGAATGAAGTTGAGATAGAATGATATCGCCAAGTGGTGTCGTAAGCCTTTTGCAGGTCAAAAAGGACGGCAACAACGGAGGTCTTCGCAGCAAAAGCAGTACGAATATACACCTCCAAGTTCACCAGGACATCTGTCGTGCTGCGGCACTTGCGAAAACCAAATTGAGAAGGGGAGAGGAGGTGATGGTGTTCCAGGAACCACATCAGACAAATGTTAACCATACGTTCAAAGAGTTTGCAGACACAACTTGTGAGAGCAATAGGGCGAAAGTCCTTAGGGGAAGTACCCAGAGACCCCGGTTTGCGAACAGGGAGGACAACGGCATCGAGCCAGTCCTCAGGGACTGACGACGACTCCCAGATCCGATTATACAGACTCAGTAAATACCGAGACGTGCACGGAGGAAGATGGCGAAGCATCTCATAATGAATACCATCGGAGCCCGCCGCCGTAGAACCGCAGAGGGCCAGGGCAGAACGAAGTTCAGAGAGAGAGAAGGGATCAGTATAGGGAAGTTGAAGACGAGTGCAGAAATCTAAAGGACTAGACTCAAGGACAGGTTTACGAAGAAGAAAAGATTGGGGAAGATGAAGACCAGAGCTAACATTAGAAAAGTGGGAACCCAGTACGGAAGCGACCTGCAACGGGTCCGCCACAAGAGTATCATGGAGGTGAAGGACCGGTGAAACATCGGGAACGAATTTACCCGCTATCTTGCGGATACGCTTCCAGATCTGGGTCAGAGGAGTTTCGGACGTAATTGTTGAGACATAAGATGCCCAACATTCACGTTTAGCCGTATGGATGGCCCTACGGGCCACCGCACTCGCTTTCCGAAAGAAAAGAAAAGAATCGGTCGTCAGCCTACGGCGGTGCCTCTTCCAGGCTGCACGCTTATAGCAGACAGCCCGAGCACAGTCCGCATTCCACCAGGGAACGCACTTCCGTGGACCCCGAGAGGAAGAGCGAGGGATAGAGCCGAGGGCAGCGTTGAAGACAGTGTCATGAAAAAGGAGGAGAGCGCGAGAGAGAGGCAGAAGGGAGAGGTCAGAGAGAGTAGCACTGAGGGTAAATAGGGTCCAGTCTGCCTTAGCAAACTGCCACGTAGGGAAAGAGAGGGGAAGGGCGAAAAGAGAAAAAGGAAACAAGGATGGGGAAATGATCATTTCCATGGAGGTCATCAAGAACCTGCCACGAGAAATCTAAGTAAAGAGAAGAAGAGCAGAGAGAAAGATCAAGACAAGAAAGGGTGCGAGTCCGAGAGTCCAAATGAGTGGGCTCACCAGAATTCAGAAGAGACAGGGAAGAAGATAGGAGAAACGGCTCAAGAAGGCGACCCCGGGTATTCGTCAGAACGTCACCCCAAAGAGAATGACGACAATTGAAGTCACCCAGCAGGAGCACAGGCTCCGGCAAGGAGTCAAGGAGGTGTTTCAAATCAGGAAGAGAAAGCGGGACACTCGGTGGGAGATAAATGGAACAAACTGTGTACCATTTTCCCACAAAGATACAAGCAGCAGAACAATGGAGAGGCGAAGGAAAAAGTAAAGGAACAAAGGGAACATCAGCACGAATCAAAAGAGCAGAAGAATTAGAACCCAGCATACACAAATCATCTACACAACGTTCGCCTATCTCTTGCCATAGGTGTGGGAATGATTTGCATTGAGAATGGTGCAGGAAAGCCTTTGAGAAACTTTTACTCAAAAAATCCAAACACAAAGGTTTAATTATAAATTGTTTTTCTACAATAATTTTCTTCCAAATGTAAAACAAATAGTTTTTACATGTTTAAATATAAAATTTATGGTGTTTTTTTGTAAAATTCATTAATAAATTGTGAATGATATATATTGGCTGAGTGAAACCTTTATAATCCATTTAGTTATAATTTGAACAGAAAAAAGTATTTTTCCAAATTTTCTAAAAATTGCTCTTTTTAACACAATATGACTCCTTATACATTCCACTAAACACTATATCATGTTTAAATATATAATTTATGTATTATTCTCTAAAATAATTTATATAAATTATATAAGTTGTTGGAAAGTGGTGTTAAGGATTCTGAAAACATTTTGTTGTGTTAATATGTTCTTATTAACTATGTCTCAAGTTCACAGTTTATCAAACAAGAATATTAACATTCGTCAACTCTTAAAATCTTATATGTTATCTTGCTGGTGCAAAAAAGGGTGAATCTTTAGGAACAGCTATAGTATCTATATATCACAAATGGTGTTTTCCCTAACTCAAACAATGTAGGGTTTATTATTCTACACATATTTCTAATGACTCTTAGATGTTTACATTCTCTGAAGTATAATTGTGAAGGCTGTGTCCATCACTCTCAACACAGATTCTTAAACTCGTCTCTGCAGGTTCAACTATATAATTAGTTTCCATTTTGAATTTCCATGGACATTTGTATCCAAAATGAAACCAATGTGGTTTCCTTCAGCGCCTTCAGCCAGCACATTTGCTCATTCATTTCCACAGATTCCAACAAGGTAGGGGATTTACAGAAATTTGTATATTCATATTGTTATATATTAAAAATATGAATGCAGTTCAATATGATAAGACAAATACATGAGTTTATGATAAATTCGTTTTCTGTGATATACCATTGATATGCTCTTTTTTTCTTTAAACGGCAGACTAAACTAAAGTGCTCACATCAACAGATTTGATGTATAAATGGTCAACGCTCAACAGAGTTAGTATAAATGTATTAGTATAAATCTTACTTGTCTCATTGTTAATTCACATTCAATGTCAACTTGTGGTTTTGATGTGGCACGTTTGGCCAAGACACCCCACCCCATTATGCACCCCATACCCATCTTGTGGGCGGTTGTGGAAAGGGTTACAGAGGCACATAATGGGCTCAGGGACTGAACCCCACAATTCATTTAGCTAAGCAAGTTACAATCTTGATGAGCTAGTTACAAAATTCAATATAAGTCATCACATCAACAATGGGTTCGAGATCGACCTCAAGTACAGGTTCTAAATTAAGCAACTGACATATGTGGAGAGCTAGTATCAAAATTTATATGTTTGTCCTGCACACCGTCCCCCATCCAGTGGGCAGCGGTGGATAGGTTACAATCACTTAGTTGTTATCTACAGTTAGCAAACTGGGGATATTTGGCTAAAATTTCTGGTAGCAGATCATTTTGAATGAAATATTGACACATCGCTGGAACATTGGTTATAGAATTGTCTCTAAATTCATGTATCTTTTCGCACTCCATCACATAGTGACGGAGGGTGTGCGAATAATTTTGTTGACACAGTTTACATTTGGTCAGGTCTACATCAGCAGATAATGAGAATTCCCAGAGATACTTGTAACCGAGTCTAAGCCGAGCAGTAGTAACATCTAGAAGTCTGCTGATTTTATTGGATGATCCATAGATGTGTGGCTCCTCTTGTATGATATGTATGATAGATGGAATTACTAGTTCCAGTTTCTAGGCAGGCGATGAGTACTCACAATAACCTTAATTAAGCGTCAAAACAAAAATGTGTATACTCTTTTTACTCTCCTGACCTTAGTTCTCGAGCTATGTATTTCATTTTGGTACCAACGTGTTCGCAATAACATTCTCTAGAAGAAAATCAGCAAAAACGGTCACCAAAAGTTATATGAATACCAGCACCCAATAAATACCTACGTAGATGACTCGCCGTGAGTGCCCAAGAGCAACAAAATGTTTTTACTCTTGGGATTGTTATCACTTCCACACTTGTCCTACAGCGTTAATTTTGGTATCAATGTACTCGCAATGAAATTCCCAACACGGTGATATGAATATAAACGTAGAATAATGGTCGCTGCCCACCCGCAAGAGTGTGGGAAGTGGCGGAACTGTTACCCAGTATTGGTGACAAGACGACACATGGGCGATACAGTGCTTTGAAAGTTTATAATTATATCACTGTCCTGACATTATTATTGTATGTACGTCATTCATTTTTGTGCCAATGTTTTCGCAATAGAATGTTCTATGAGCCCGTAGGTAAAAAAGAGCAACAAAGCGTAAGATAGAATAGCACCATATATAAAACAACGCTGGTACATATCAGTGAGCGTCAAACACACACGAAATGTGTGTGTTTGATGGTGGTCAAACGATGTTTGATGTGTTTGATCAGGTGATGTCCTGATCCGCATAATTAAAGTATGAATTATGTTGAGAAAAAATAAGAAAAAAGGGAAAAAACAGGGGTGGGAGAAACATGACAGAAAAAGAGTAAAAATACAATTTGGTCAACAAAACAGCATTGTTTAAAATAAAAGATATGGATTGACATTTTGGGGGTTAGGTTGGTAGGTTACATTGAGTTAATTAGGTAGTACTTAGTGTTTATCTGTTATAGATAGGAGCTGCCTGGTATGGGCCAATAGGCCTTCTGCAGTTACCTTTGTTTTTATGTTTTTGCCCTGTAACCTAAATGGTTAGAGAGGCACATATATGGGCTTAGGGACTGAACCCCACACTACATTTAGCTAAGCTGGTTACAATCTTGATGATATAGTTACAAAATTCTGTATAAGTCGTCACATTATCAATGGGTTCGAGATCAACCACAATTTCCTGAATAGATATAACAAAGGGGATATTAATAGGGTATTAAAATTGTCAACACAAGATAGAACACGAAACAATGGGTATAAATTGGATAAGTTTAGATTTAGGAAAGACTTGGGTAAATACAGGGTCAGTAACAGGGTTGTTGATTTGTGGAATTTTTCTTAACTTATAAATTTATCTTTATTTATCTTAAACTGGTTGGGAGAGGTACAGTTTTTAACATAATTGGGAAGGTCATTCCACATTCGAGGTCTCTTGATTTGTAAAGCATTTCTAGTTTGACTAAGTCGTACTCTTGGAATATCAAATAGGTATTTGTTTCTGGTGTGGTGCTCATGGGATCTGTTACAACCTTCTAGGAAGCTTTTAAGGTCAGGATTGACATTACAGTGCAGCGTTTTATATATATAAAATACACATGAGAGTATGTGCAGGGACTTAATATCTAACATATTCAGAGATTTGAGTAAGGGGTCCATATATACTGCCCGGTTGCCTGAAATGCTATAGGCCTACTATAGTGGCTTTAGGTATTGTATGCACTAGCTCTATCTATAAATCCAACATTATGTTTGTAAATCAACTATGTATGTACTTTCCTGAATAAAATTGACTTTACTGTACACTTATATTCTATGTGGATTTGTTACCCCTATCGTTTTGGAGAAAAAAAATGACTAATACGTTCGGCGAATGACTTTGACTTCAACTTCACTTTGACTTCGTTCATGTCATCGTATTTTCCGTAATATATAAAGGTTATGACAATGCAATTATATTATTGTGTGCAAATAAGTTTGAAATTTCATGTACCCTAAAAATATTAAAATAAAGAATAAGAATAATTAAATAATTGTTGTAGTAAATTGTCACACGTTCATCATACGCAAACGAACACACAGTTTGGAGCGTCAGTACAAGACCGCCGCCATTTTAAAACACGGCTTCGAATGTAAGTAATGTTTTTCTCGTACTAACACTGTGTTATACAATAGATTTGGTCTTGAATTCACAAATTTAGTTGTTACATCTGACAGAGTATGTTAGACGGTGTAATGCTGGTCCATGTTAACGTATTTGTGGGCTTGGTTGGTTTAAATGTGGAGGCGAGGCCTGGCAGTGCTGGTGTATGTGGAGGCGAGGCGAGGCCTGGCAGTGCTGGTGTATGTGGAGGCGAGGCCTGGCTGTGCTGGTGAGTATGTGGAGGCGAGGCCTGGCAGTGCTGGTGTATGTGGAGGCGAGGCCTGGCAGTGCTGGTGTATGTGGAGGCGAGGCCTGGCTGTGCTAGTGTGTATGTGGAGGCGAGGCCTGGCTGTGCTAGTGTGTATGTGGAGGCGAGGCCTGGCAGTGCTGGTGTATGTGGAGGCGAGGCCTGGCTGTGCTAGTGTGTATGTGGAGGCGAGGCCTGGCTGTGCTAGTGTGTATGTGGAGGCGAGGCATGTACAACACTCCCCAATAGGAAGAAAACCCACTGGGTTCTAGGCTAGGTTAGGCTTATCTGTAATAATTGAATTAAGCCTAGCAAAGCCTAGAACCTAGTTCAGTAATTTAAAAAATGTTGTAACTTGAAAAATGCCATTCAATACATTACACAATTTAAATATTTTCAGGCAATCAACACAACCCTCATGTTGGCTAACCCTCTCTCATGTTGGTCAATAATTTAATTATTTTTTTATGGAGTAATCTTTGCTGTTGAAATGTAGTCTTTTTGAGACTACATTTCAAATGTAGTGTGTGTGGAGGCGTGTATGTTAGGTATTACCTAATATACACGGTGTAATATATCTATCTGTGTGAAATAGATTAAATCCATTTATTTGATATTCAGCTAATAGTTCTGTATTTTCTACATTCATCCATGTTTTGGTAAGTGCAATAATATGTATTGTTTCATTGCAGATTAGAGATTCAAGATAGTTCTAGATTTCCGAAGTACTGAAACGCGCGCCATACAGGCTTGGTGGATCTAGGTGCAAGGTAAAATTATTTACATTTACTTGTTTTGTATTTGCTCAGTCGATTAAGGCAGTGTCTGGGATGCTCCCGGACGCAGGTTCGAATCCTCGTCACGGCCCTTGTGGATTTGTTCATTTGATGCATCACGTTATTGTGATCTGTGTGTGTAATTCTTCACTTGCTACAGCAACAGGAATGTGTGTGTATGTATTTGTGTTGTTGAATATGACCGAAAGTGTAAGATTAATGATTCTAACACAAATCGTCTGAATATTTGTTTTTCTTCACTGTCGAGAGTAGTTAAAAAAATTTACTCGAGTTTATTTTCACACTTTATTCATGGTCCTTAAGTCCCTCTCCTTAATGCTGCTGCTGTTTCTCGCATCTTTGCATCGCTTGTATGTTTGGGGGTTTGGCCTCTTGCTATATATTGATTCCATTTGTGTGTGTTTGGGTCTCAGGCCCTCTCGCAATTTCTGTTGAACAAACCCCTTTTCCTAGTTCTGCATCTCTCCTTTGGTACAAATTTTGTTGTGCTTTTATCATATATTTCACAAAACTTGACATACATTTCATTTACTTCATGTCCTATCAGCAAGTGTTTGTCAAATTCTTTAAGGAAAGTTTATCATCCTGATTGCAGATCTCTAGCGATATTATGTCAACTTCTTGTGGATTCGCAATCATTATTTAATTTACCTTTAGGTGTTCTTTCACCAGCACAGCAACACTGTACCTCTCCCAACCAGTTTAAGATAAAAACTAAGTACTAACTAATTAACTCAATGTAACCTACCTTACCCCCAAAATGACAACCCATGTCTTCTATTTTAAACAATGCTGTTTTGTTGGCCAAATTGTATTTTTGTTTTTTTCTGCAATGTTTCCCCCCCCCCACCACCACTCTACCACCACATTGAGTTTAGTAGCTCTGTGCACGTCAGGTGCTGTTTAATATACAGACCTACTCCTCCATTTGACCTAGTTTCTCTATCACATCTATATCACTTTGTGCTTTAGCCCTGGTGGAGCTTGGTCCACCAGGCTGTTGTTTGGAGTGGCCCGCAGATCCACATACAGTCTGCATATGATATACAGTCTGTTGATCAATTAAACTACAGTAGTTAGTTTTTATCATCCGAATGCACCAATATGTGTTCATTCTTCCCAGATGAAGGAACTAGGTAATATTCATCATCTGAATGCACCATCTGATGCTTTAACACACTCATGATACACGAGAGGTTTAAAAAACTTTTAAAACTTTTAAAACTTTTTGACCTATGTATTTAAAAGCAATTCTAAAGTTAAAAAGTGTAGCATAGGCCCCTCGCAGAATGTTCTTAATATGATCCTCAGGTTATAGTTTTCTATCTAAAACCACCCCTAGATCTCTTTCTTGATCAGAATTCTTTATAGATCTCAGTGGCTCGATCATAGAAACTGCTCTAAATCCTTGTTGGCCTGGATTGTGGAGGTCATTGGTCTCTATAAAACTAGTAATCTGACTCCTGATCACTCTCAAATAATTTTATTATGTGGGATGTTAGTGCAACTGGTCTATAATTCTTTGCCAATGCTTGTGTTGTGTTGTGTTGTTTTGGTAGTGATGTGCAATGTGTTGTTTTGGTAGTGATTCGTCCAGTTCTGGTAGTAGTGCGGTTGTTGTGTAGTGTAGTACTTGTGTGCTTGTTAATGACTTGTATTCCAGTCTTGTGGGTATCTCCTTTCCCCTACGGGCCAACTGCTTTGTTCTTACCTAGCATTTTGCTTTGTTTGGGTATGAATGTTTGTGTGCCGTATATTTTGCAAAATTTGCCATATATCTCATTATTTACTCCTCTGCCTAGCAACAAGTCTGTCTAATTATACTCATTAACTGTTTTTCAAAGTTCCCCATAGTGTCCTTTATTGAAATCGAGTTCATGAACCGTTTCAATGTTCTTATTTTCTTCTAGATTATATCTTAAAGTATATTTAAATGTTATTGTTATTATTGTTACTAAATGTTATTGTGACATTGCATTGCAATTGAGCTATGTTGTTTACCATACCGTTCATTTCGTGAGAATAAGTATAGATGCCACACTTGTGACAGGTAAAACCAAGCCTTTTTTGAAAAACAGCACCGTCTGTTGCACGTAAGAGCAACCCACACTATATTATGTTGCGATATTATTTCAATATTTCCGATTGTATTGATAATTTGAATTTTCATAGATTTCAATTTATTTTCATTTCGATTTAATAATTTTGTGTGACATTGCATTGAAATTGAGCTGTGTTGTTTACCATACTGTTCATTTCATGAGTATAGTTTATTTTTTTATTTTTTTCATTTCATTTTTTTAGCTGTTCTTATTTTTCAGTGATGGGAATATCAGATCATTTGATGTTCCCAATTTTCTGATGGAAGCATCAGACCATTATAGAATGCATCGGATGAGGTAGTTTGGAATGGTGGGGAGGACGAGAGGGGGGTATGGTGGGGAAGACGAGGGGACAGAGGAGAGGGTAATGGTGGGGAGGACGAGGGGACTGGGGAGTTGGGGATGGTGGGGGAGGAAGAAGGACAGGGGAGGGGAAAATGGTAAGGAGGACGATGGGACAGGGAAGTGGGAATAGTGGGGATGATGTGGGGACAGGGAAGTGGGAAGGACGAGAGGACTGTGGAATGGGGAATAGCAAAGTGAATTATAATTATATATATTAATTAATTCTTATAAATTTCCAGAAGCCTGTATCAACACCCACACTAATGCAACTGAAAGAGATGTTGAGACAAGTATTGCTGATATGTTGAAGAACGCCCCAAACAAACTCGGTGGAAACAGATACAAGGTAAAGTTTGCCAATTTGCTGTAGTCTAATTCAATTTCTTTTTAGTAATCTTCGAGAACATTTATGCTATGAATAAGATAAAATAATGTAACTGATTTTGATTTATTTACTATTTATTATTTATTTACCGTTATTAGTATAATAGATCTCGTAATAATTTTGCAAAAATAATGGCATTTACTATTTTAAAAAGCTCGGGTGCAGGGGGGGGGGTTATGTAAAAGCCTGGTTTGTGCCTCGGAGAGGCTATGGGATCCAGTAAGATCGTCCTTCCTTTCCTCCCTAGAATCTGGATGTAGCAGGTGCTCAATTGTCAAAAGTGAAAAATTGGTTTTGTCTTCCGAATGCACCATTTCTGTAAATTTGCTAATAATCTTTTAAAAATAGTAAATGCCATTATTTTTGCAAAATTATTACGAGATCTATTATACTAATAACGGTTTGATAAAATACAGTAGACTGCCTACTGGTTTTACCTGTAATAAGGTTTGATACAGATGATTATGATTATGGTTTTGGCCTCCACCACCCTCTCACCTAACTTGTTCCAACCATGTCTACCACGGTTTTGTCTTCCGAATGCACCATTTCTGTAAATTTGCTAATAATCTTTTAAAAATAGTAAATGCCATTATTTTTGCAAAATTATTACGAGATCTATTATACTAATAACGGTTTGATAAAATACAGTAGACTGCCTACTGGTTTTACCTGTAATAAGGTTTGATACAGATGATTATGATTATGGTTTTGGCCTCCACCACCCTCTCACCTAACTTGTTCCAACCATGTCTACCACGGTTTTGTCTTCCGAATGCACCATTTCTGTAAATTTGCTAATAATCTTTTAAAAATAGTAAATGCCATTATTTTTGCAAAATTATTACGAGATCTATTATACTAATAACGGTTTGATAAAATACAGTAGACTGCCTACTGGTTTTACCTGTAATAAGGTTTGATACAGATGATTATGATTATGGTTTTGGCCTCCACCACCCTCTCACCTAACTTGTTCCAACCATGTCTACCACGGTTTTGTCTTCCGAATGCACCATTTCTGTAAATTTGCTAATAATCTTTTAAAAATAGTAAATGCCATTATTTTTGCAAAATTATTACGAGATCTATTATACTAATAACGGTTTGATAAAATACAGTAGACTGCCTACTGGTTTTACCTGTAATAAGGTTTGATACAGATGATTATGATTATGGTTTTGGCCTCCACCACCCTCTCACCTAACTTGTTCCAACCATGTCTACCACGGTTTTGTCTTCCGAATGCACCATTTCTGTAAATTTGCTAATAATCTTTTAAAAATAGTAAATGCCATTATTTTTGCAAAATTATTACGAGATCTATTATACTAATAACGGTTTGATAAAATACAGTAGACTGCCTACTGGTTTTACCTGTAATAAGGTTTGATACAGATGATTATGATTATGGTTTTGGCCTCCACCACCCTCTCACCTAACTTGTTCCAACCATGTCTACCACGGTTTTGTCTTCCGAATGCACCATTTCTGTAAATTTGCTAATAATCTTTTAAAAATAGTAAATGCCATTATTTTTGCAAAATTATTACGAGATCTATTATACTAATAACGGTTTGATAAAATACAGTAGACTGCCTACTGGTTTTACCTGTAATAAGGTTTGATACAGATGATTATGATTATGGTTTTGGCCTCCACCACCCTCTCACCTAACTTGTTCCAACCATGTCTACCACGGTTTTGTCTTCCGAATGCACCATTTCTGTAAATTTGCTAATAATCTTTTAAAAATAGTAAATGCCATTATTTTTGCAAAATTCCTGAATATTGTCAAAATGACGGAAACCCATATGTCAAAAACACATGGAGATATACCAATCCTGGAAGACATTCTTCCATCCCCACTTGAAACTGTTGAGCAGGTGGAAAGTCTGTCACATGAGCTAAAAGTTAACAGTGAATATAAAAAGAGTATGGTAAGTGTTGCTTAATTCTTTTAGCCTGAGTATGGTAAGTGTTGCTGAATTTTTTTAGCCTTGTACATATGTCTTTTGATTAGTTTTTTTGCAGATGAAGGAAGGTGGGGTGGCACATAATTGATTGTTCAGAGTTATGTTTAAGGTACAAATAAAACAAAAGCAAAAGTTACTCAAATTCGTTGATTTTTGTAATAGTTAAGAAGGAAAATATTTTAATGCTATTTATTTAATACAGTTGGAAATTAGAAAATCTAATGTTGAGATTGAAAGATATATATTATTCTCTATTACCTTACAGCTTATGCATTATTTTAACAGGTCCAGACGCTGTCTCAAATGGGCGGTGCAAGCTGTGGAGACACAGTGAGACGAATGATGAGGAGGATAGGGACCTATGGGGTCTGGTCTCAGTATTCACTCGTTGGGCGCAAGAGGAAACGTGTCTTCAAAACCTTGGATATTTGTAATGTAATAATAAGTACGTAAATTTGACATTTTTTTGGATTATATATATGTCTGCATGTATTATGTATTATACTTGCATGCTTGTTAATGACTTGTATTCTAGTCTTGTGGGTATCTCCTTTCTCCTACGGGCCAAATGCTTTGTTCTTACCTAGCATTTTGCTTTGTTTGGGTATGAATGTTTGTGTACCTTCATTGTATATTTTGCAAAATTTGCCATATATCTCATTACTCCTCTGCCTAGCAACAAGTCTGTCTAATTATACTCAATAACTATTTTTCAAAGTTCCCCATAGTGTCCTTTATTGAAATAGAGTTCATGAACCGTTTCAATATCCTTATTTTCTTCTAGATTATATCTTAAAGTATATTTAAATGTTATTGTGACATTGCATTGCAATTGAGCTGCGTTGTTAACCATTCTGTTCATTTCATGAGTATATTTTATTTTCTATTTTTTCATATCATTTTTTTTATCTGTTTTTATTTTTCAGTGATGGGAATATCAGATCATTTGATGTTCCCATCAGAAAATTGGGAAAGTCAGATCTTTTGATGTTCCCAATTTTCAGATGGAAGCATCAGACCATCATGGAATGCATGGGATGAGGTAGTTTAGAATGGTGGGGAGGACGACAGGGGGGATGGTGGGGAAGACGAGGGAACAGAGGAGAGGGTAATGGTGGGGAGGACGAGGGGACAGGGGAATGGAGAACGCTGGGGAGGACAAAGGGGACGAGGGGACGGAGGAAGACTGGAGAACAGGGGAACACCTAAATAAAAGCCAACAATGTTATTACTCTGTGGCTTCTTGTCTCCTGACAAAAAGAATTATAATTATATATATTAATTAATTCTTATAACTTTCCAGAAGCCTGTATCAACACCCACACTAATGCAACTGAAAGAGATGTTGAGACAAGTATTGCTGATATGTTGAAGAACGCCCCAAACAAACACGGTGGAAACAGATACAAGGTAAAGTTTGCCAATTTGCTGTAGTCTAATTCAATCTCTTTTTAGTAATCTTTGTGAACATTTATGCTATGAATAAGATAAAATAATGTA
>NC_091187.1:3295469-3307969 GCF_040958095.1 Procambarus clarkii | reverse complement strand
GAGAAGAAAATAAAAAGTATTCAGAGGAGACCTTGTGGTCACTCACTAAACACTAATATTATCTTCTACCACCCCCATTCTTTTGTATGTACACATATATTTGCTTTATTTGAACTTTGTTACAAAGAGGGAGTTACATATAGGTTACAAAGATGGTTATCATATATATATTATTTATATATATATATTATTTATATATATATATTATTTATATATATATATATTATTTATATATATATATATTATTTATATATATATATATTATTTATATATATATATATTATTTATATATAAATATATTATTTATATATAAATATATTATTTATATATAAATATATTATTTATATATAAATATATATATATATAATATATATACTATTACACTACATTCTTATGTATTACACTAATATATATATATATATATATATATATATATATATATATATATTATATAAATTATTTAT
The DNA here is from genome assembly GCF_040958095.1 of Procambarus clarkii. Lineage (NCBI taxonomy): Eukaryota > Metazoa > Arthropoda > Malacostraca > Decapoda > Cambaridae > Procambarus > Procambarus clarkii. The sequence continues at coordinate 3,307,505 of NC_091187.1, read as the reverse complement.
ATATATATTATATATATAATTATATAGGTCATATGTTTTTGTATTTTTGCTGATTTGTTAGTAAATAATAAAAGAAATATAAATTATTTGATTTTTTTACCCTTAAATTGGTTTTAATATTTAAATTGAAAACACTAATATAATATAAAAAATTTATTATTTAAAATATTTAAAATATTTAAATATATTTAAAAATAAATATTTTTATTTTCAAGAAATTTAACTTTAAACACAAAGATGTGAAAAGGGTTCAGATAAGGCTCAAACCTTTCACAAAAGATTCATATTGGTGTATGAATGGATTATGAATGACTCATGTTAGGAGTGTAAGTTGCCACAACATCTCAAATTAGTGTTAGATACATATGTCTTGGTTATAAGTTTTGGAAACCTATTTAAGTCCACACACAATATCGTATCTGATACGATAAAACAAACGTTTCCAATACTTTCAAATACTTTCCAGATATGTTGTGGCAACCTAAAATTGTTTGCTGGGAAGCCCCAGCAACGGCTGGGGGGGGGGGGGGAGAGAAAGGAATAGCAACGAAAACGACCAGGACGAGCACCAAGCATCGGCTCCTGGAGACAGACACAAAGGAGCGAAAACCGCGAAATCAGAAGTTGGAGTTCGAGGAAATTGGCGTAATAACCTCGAACGTTCCATTGAAGAATGGACAACGACGAGAAGAGAAAGGACAAAAACAGAGAACAAGGAAGAAACAAAGGCGAAAGAGCAACAGAGCACGTTAAAGAATATCAGGGTCGGGATCAGGGTCAGCAAAGTCAGGGTTAGGGGGCATGGGTAAACTGAGCAAAGACGGAGGGAAGAAAACGGGAGAACAGATCAGAGGTGGGCGGGCAGAGGAAGAGGAGGAGACGACGGAGAGGAGCAGTCAAGGGCAGCAGCAGGAAGAGGAGGGGTAGAAAGAGGGGAGCGTACCTCAGCAAAGGCAGCAACTGAGAGGGAAGCAGGGGCTAAAGAAACCTCCATAGCAGGAACAGTTGGCGCAACCACCGAAATGGGAGAGGAAGGAGCGAGAGAGGCAGAAGTAGGGGATGAGGAAGAAAGCGAAACCTTCTTACCCGCCGGGGAGGAGGAAGGAGAGGAGCCAGATTTACGCTTCTGACGTAAAGAGACAGGTGTCCCAGCAACCACGTACTGGGCAACGGATTCTAGCATCTCAACAGGAGAAGCTGAACGAGAGCACACATGACGGCCGTTTGGAGAGCGATGGACATCAGCCCGCACCGACAGGCGGCGGGGAGAGTCAAGAGACGGAGGGGAAGGACGGGAAGGAGGAAAGGAGGGAGACGAGGAAGAAGACATAGGAGACACGACAGACCGGGTAGATAGAAGGGGAACCCCAGACAGAGGACCAGGAGGTGGATCCTTCGGGAGAGAACCCAAAGGAACAGAGGAGGGGGCAGTGGGCGTATCAGGGTCCAAGGCCCGGAAACGGTTGTGAGTCTGAGGAAGGCGGGAAGGACGAGGAGAGGAAGAGCGCAACACGCGAGCATAAGAGATATTAGCATAAGGCGGGAGCCGGCGAACCTGGCGTCTCGCCTCAGGAAAAGATAAACGCTCCCGGTGCTTCAAGTTGAGGACGGCTGCCTCAAGCTTGTAATGGACACACGCACGGGAGAAGGTAGGATGAGCCTCACCGCAGTTGAGGCAACGAGCCTGGGGAGAAGTGCACTCCGACTTAGAGTGACCTTCGCCACCACACAAAGGACAGAGAGAGACAGTCCCGGAGCAGCGGAGGGCACCATGCCCAAACCTCCAGCACTTGTTGCAGAGCCGAGGAGAAGGAATGTACTCCTGGACAGAGCACCTGGCACCAGCAAGAATGACAGAGGGTTGAAGGGTCCTACCATCAAAGGTAATCTCACAACCCGGAGGGGTTGGCGGCGACTACCACGAAGGGGACGAGTAAATGTGTCCACCTGGAGAATAGAATGGCCCTGGGCAGCAAGGATATGTCGAATATCGTCGTGGCAGTCGCGCAGGTCCCGAACACCGGTCGCAACATGAGGCGGGAGCAGAATAGTGCCAACACTGGCATTCAACTGAGCGTTTCTTCGAGACCCGAACACGGGTCTCGCCAAGGCAGGATAAGGCAGCCAAACGGGAAGCAGCATCCTGAGAAGGAGCAGCAACGACATGTGTACCGAGACGAGTGGGGTTGAAAGTAATGGAGGCATCCACGGAATCAACGAGATGTCGATGGAGGGAGAAATCGTCAGGAGGCACAGAATCAAGAGGGAGAAGATCAAAATATTTGGCCCACGAAGCGGGACTAAACAAAGCTTGATAGGTAGCAGAACTGGAAGGAATCGAGCGAGGGCGGCCGTGACGAGGACGGCGGTGAGAACCCCCAGAGAGAGAGGGGTTAAAAGGGTGCAGTAGTTACAACAAGAGAAGGAGCCGCGCCAGGGGACGAGGTAGTCACCACTGGGGGCTTGGGGCTCGACCCAACCACAGAGGAGGGAGGGGAGCCAGGGGAAGGAGTCAGAGAGGCAAAGGAGGAGCAAGGTCGGGGCCCAATGCAGCGGAGGCTACAGAGCCCGGTCTTCCAACACGGACTGACTCGGGGCTTGGTCGCCCACCCCACAAGCCTGAGAAGGTAAACCAGAAACAGCCGAAACAGGGGTCATCATCATTACGAAAAGAAAAATTCATTCACGAATGTGCCCCCACAACCCACTATGGAGCCACAATTAGAGGCAGGACACCCAACAAGAAGCTATCGCCGATCTTGCCGGGGCCTCCTAGGGGTGCGTTGTGAGTATAAGCCCCCCAAACGCCACCTTAAGAAACCGACAGTCCGTCGAGATCGGGTTCAGTGACAAAAGGGGGATTGACAATAAAAAGGTTTCCCCTCGCTCTCGACGTCGGGTACTACAGTTTCTACGGGTGCAAGAGTATGCCTCCTCAAGCACCCGGGGCGTCAAAATAGAAGAAGTCCAAGGGAGAACCAGAACAAGCAAAAGGTTGGCAGGAAACGGCAAGCAGATAGGAGAAGAGGGGGGAGAAAAACGAAACAGAAGGAAAAGGAAAAGGTGCCCAGCAGAATTGGAGAGGACGGCAGCAGGAGCACAAGACTAGAAAAGGACAGAGGACTGTCCCAAGGAGCATCACACTCCGGCAGCCGCCCTAAGCCCCCACACGGTAACAACGAGCTGAGTGGGGAGGGGGAAGATATGTATTAGTGGCTTCAGGCACTGTATGTACTAGCTCTATCTATTAATCCAACATTATGTTTGTAACTCATTTTCAATGAATGTACTTTTACCTGAATAAGCATCTAATCTTATCTTAGGCATGCCTATAATGATCATACCTACCAATTATACAATACTCAAACTTAGGCATTTACATAATTTAAAATCACTAATTTAAAAAAGACATCTTTCATATTAATAAATTGTCAGATTCATGCATTTGTTATCAAATTAAATACATACTAGCAATAATTAGGCCTTGAATGAAATAATCCACATTGTAATAAAAATTCTGGAGTCAGATTTATTTACATAAAAAGTCCTGATTAATAAAATGCCAGATTCATGGTAATTAAACTGTCAGAATCTGATTAATATCATTGCCAGATTCTTATAAAGATAATTGCCAGGTTCAAGGTACAGTAATTACCAAATATATATATATATATATATATATATATATATATATATATATATATATATAGATATATATATATATGTCGTACCTAGTAGCCAGAACTCACTTTTCAGCCTATATGCAGGCCTGATTTGCCTAATAAGCCAAGTTTTCTGAATTAATATATTTTCTCTAATTTTTTTCTTATGAAATGATAAAGCTACCCATTTCATTATGTATGAGGTCAATTTTTTTTATTGGAGTTAAAATTAACGTAGATATATGACCGAACCTAACCAACCCTACCTAACCTATCTTTATAGGTTAGGTTAGGTTAGGTGCAGAAAAAGTTAGGTTAGGTTAGGTTAGGTAGGTTAGGTAGTCGAAAAACAATTAATTCATGAAAACTTGGCTTATTAGGCAAATCGGGCCTTGCATAGTAGCTGAGAAGTACGTTCTGGCTACTAGGTACGACATATATATATATATATATATATATATATATATATATACATATATATATATATATATATATATATATATATATATACATATATATATATATATATATATATACCCAGCAAACACAGAACGTTTGTGGACGTTTTTAAATGGTTCCACAAAGGTAATACTGTAACTTTTGACATAAATACGTATATCTGACATTCTTAAAACCAAAGGATATAACTAAAAACATATATTCTTATGACACAGTTTTTTAAGATTTATGTAAAAATTTAAAAATAATAGTAAATGCTATGGTATTATAATGTTTTCATGCTTTATATTTAAGAATAAATAATTTTCAGTCAACATTTAGTTTTTTTTGTTTACTTTCTGTAAAGCTATCCAATTTACGTTCTTATAACATAAATATAACATTTATATGACGTCAGTATAACGTTATTTACACGACATCATTACGTTATTATGATGTTATATTAACGTATAATTCCTGTGTGAAAACCAGAATATATATTGAACTTTATGTTTTAAACATTGTAAAGTTATCATAAAACTTGGATAGACGGTAAGCATGCTTTACTTATGAAAATATACAAACAAATCAACAAAAACATTTTAACATAAAAAACATAAACATAACATAAATTAATTGCATGCATGGGAGTTAACTGGAACTCTGTAATATTGCATACATGAACCTTAAGGTACAAACCCAGTGTATTTACTCATACAGTTCTTTCCTAAATCTAAATTTTTCCAATTTTTACACTTTGTTTCGAGTTCTGTCTTGTGTTGCTACTTTTAATACCCCATTAATGTCCCCTTTGTTATGTCCATTCATCCCATTGTGCACCTCTACCATATATCACTCCTAATTCTTTGCTTTTCTAGAGAATGTAATATAAGCTTTGACAATCTTTCTTCATATGACAGGTTAACAGGTAGAACAAAGATTACCATTTATATATGGATAACCATTATAAGTCGGTTTGAATGAGTGAATTGCTGCTTGAAGATAGGTATATACACGTGTGGTACTATCAGATTGCATCGTGGTGAGCCTAAAACCCTTCAGATCCAAGCAAAGGGTAAAATGCCAGCAGATACAATTGCGAACACATTGATACCAAAATGAAAGACATATGACGAGAATTGAGGTAACCAAAGTGAAAAGTGTGTTCACATTACATTGCACTAGAGTGCTCCCAGGTTACTTTCTCTCACTTTCTCTGTTTTGTGTGGATGGTCCGCCGTGCTTTCATCACGTCAGCGGGTGGAGCACGCTGCTGTTTTTGACATTTCATGCATAAATTCCGGTTGGAAATTCTATTGCGAACACATTGATACCAAAATGAAAGACCTAGGATGACAATTGAGGTGACCAGAATGAAAAGAGTGTATACATTTTATCGCTCTTGTGCGCTCCCTGGTAACACGCTCTCGCTTTCTCTGTTTGTTGCGGATGGTAAGCCGGGCTTTTGGAGTTTATATGCCTTTAGTCCTGTAGAGAATTCTATTGCGAACACATTGATGCTAAATTGAAAAACCTAGGATGAGAATTGAGGTAACAAAGTTGAAAAGGGTATACACTTTTCAGTATTATCACGCTCAGCTTTCTTTTTCTGGTACCCTTGGCCTACATTCATCTTGTCGGCGGGTGGAGCGCGCTGCTGTCTTTGACATTATATGCACATAGTTCTGTTGGGAATTCTATTGCGAACGCATTGATACCAAAATGAAAGACATAGGACGAGAATTAAGGTGACAAAGTTGAAAAGAGTATACACTTTTCAGTATTTCCGCACACTACCAGGGAATGTCCAAAAAAAAATGGAGAGAGTGGAGGGGTAACTTGCCCAAAACGCGAAATTGTTTGGGGAGATTAACTTTCGTTCAATACTATTATGCAAGAGGAGCGACACATCTATGGTTCATCCAATAAAATCAGCAGACTTCTAGATGTTACTACTGCTCGGCTTAGACTCGGTTACAAGTATTTCTGGGAATTCTCATTATCTGCCGATGTAGACCTGACCAAATGTTAACTGTCAACAAAATTATTCGCACACCCTCCGTCACTATGTGATAGTGAATTCAGAGACAATTTTATAACCAATGTACCAACGATGTGTCAATATTTCATTCAAAATTATCTGGTACCAGAAATTTTAGCCAAATATCCCCAGTTTGCTAACTGTAAGTAGTAACAAAGTGATTGTAACCTATCCACCGCTGCCCACTGGATGGGGGCGGTGTGCAGGACAAACATATCAATTGTGACACTAGCTCTCCACATATGTCAGTTGCTTAATTTAGAAACTGTACTTGTGATCGATCTCGAACCCATTGTTGATGTGACGACTTATACTGAATTTTGTAACTAGCTCATCAAGATTGTAACTTGCTTAGCTAAATGAATTGTGGGGTTCAGTCCCTGAGCCCATTATGTGCCTCTGCAACCCTTTCCACTACCGCCCACAAGATGGGTATGGGATGCATAATAAATGAACTAAACTAACTTTAAGGCATCCTGAAAGAAAGCTTGGAGGGTTGAAAAATTGCAGAACGAAGCCGTGAGGATAATCCTTGGGTGCCCTCGTACCACAAAGATACTTAATATGAGAAAGGAACTTAATATTCCGAGCGTTGTTTATCGTGTTACTGAAAATAACTGTCAAATTGGTATAAAAATGCTTAGGCTAGCTCATCCTAACCCTTGCACAGAAGCCCTCCAGAATTTCTTTATTGAATGTTGAAAACAACCCTCAAGTTGACTATTTCCGTAACAGCATGCACTCCTGTATGCTAATCCCCACAATCACCAAGCCCACCCGAGTCACTCAAACATCTGCCACTACCCTGGATCACCTTTGGACTAATATAACAGCTCCCCTTACATCTGGGGTAATTTATGACAGAACAACTGACCACTATCCTACTTTCCTCATAGCAAACATTGACACATCACCACCAGAAACCAAAAAACTTTCATTCAGGCTACATAGTGAATCAGCTTTAGGCAATCTCTCTAATGCACTTCACAATATTAACTGGGAATCTGAATTTAATAATTCACAGGATATAAACTCATCAACTAACCTCTTTCTCTACAAAACTCTAAGCCTCTACAACACTCACTGTCCCCTCCTTACCAAACAAGTAACTGATAAAAGAAAAAATAACCCGTGGCTCACAAGTGGCATAATTAAATCAATCAACAAAAAACATGAATACGAAAAGAAATTTAGGAGTGGCCTAATTCCAATGGAAGTAGTTAAAAGGTACTCGTCAGTGCTTACCAGTATCATAAGAAAAGCAAAACTTTCATATTATGAGACTAGATTCAAAGAAGCAAAAGGCAACATGAAAAGCACATGGAATACCATCTCTAACATCCTGGGAACTAAACAACACTCCCACAACCAGATAACACTCTCTAAGGATGGCCTTACACTGTCATCTGACTTAGAAATGGCGAATGAATTTAATAGCTTCTTTTCATCGATTGGTGCTAACCTTGCAAGTAAAATCCCACAGACTCAGACACATATCAACACATATCTCTCAGGCAGCTATCCAAACTCTCTTCTCCTCTCACCAGTCAGCCCGTCAGATGTTGTGTCCATCATACATTCACTAAAAACCAAAGCTGGGAACATCAGTGAAATCCCATCCATTGTATACAAGAGCGCCTCCCATATGCCCTTGCACCACCTATAGCTCTGCTGTTCAACAAATCCCTTGAGTGTCATACATTCCCTGATATCCTTAAAAACGCAAGAGTAACGCCAGTTCATAAAGGAGCTAGTGGATTATGTTGCATCTCTGCTTGCCTTGATGACTGAAAGAAAGCTTAAAGGGCTTGAAAACTTGCAGAACGAAGCCTTGAAGATAATCCTTGGATGTCCCTAGTACCACAAAGATACTTAACATGAGGAAGGAACTTAATATTAACTTAATAATAGAATATGAGTGCATATTCTACTGCATTACTATTTGTAATGATCCTCATATTGTGCTTCAGTAATCCAATGTATAACCCTGAGATGTTTTCCTAATTGTACTTAGGATTCCTTGTTCATTATTGTGTATTGTTCTGATCTGCTTTTGTGTCAAATTCTTGCATCGTACCTGTAAACAATTTTTTGACAATTTTACTGTAATTATCCTACTTAAAATCATCTGTACTTGTAAAGTAAAGCTGTAATGTACCTGTTAAACACTTTTTATCAATTTTACATTTAATTATTTCTCTAAAACTCTGTTTAAGAATTTGCTCAAAGATTAGTTTAAGGACTTGCCCGAAACTCTATATATGCAAGCTAGTGGTTTTACAAGATTATAATTCTAACTTAAGCTCTATGTTGTGTCTTAACCCCCCAATGTACGTTCTTGTATATATATAAATAAATAAAATAAATAAATAACGAGGGATCGAGGCATTAATGCGCAGTACGTGCTTCCCTCATCTGTGACGTCACAGCGCCATCTGACGACAGCATAAACACAGGCGGCCATTTTATGTTCCACCAAGATTAAAAAAAAAAAATAATTTTGCCCCGAGGGGCGAGTTTATTGGGCAGCGCCCAATGTGTTCGCAATAGAATGTTCTACAAGAACATGTATAAAATAAGTGACACAGAGATTATTGATGTGTGTATTTGTGTGGGTGATTATAAATATGCATGTGTATGTATATATGTATACGTATATATATATATATATATGTACATGTATGTATGAGAGTGTGTACATGTATATATAACATTAATAATTTTGTAACTAGCGTCAAAAATTGTTATTTGCTTAGCTAAACAAACTAGAGAGTTCAGTTCCTGAACCCATTATGTGCCTCTGTAATCCTTTACACCACCGCCCACGGGATGGGTATGGGGTGCATAATAAAGAAAGATATTGAAATAATAAGGGTATGAAATGTATCAACATAAAACATTAATGTTAATGGCCATCAGGTAAAATCAGGTTATTATTTGTAAAGAATTTAAATGAGTTAAACTAAATACGAACTTAATATGTTTTGCTAACGCAAAAATATATTCCCGAGGTATTGTAATTGCAAATAAATATTTAATACAATTATTTGTATCATTTTTTTTATTTTAGATTTCCGTATTGCTTGATAATATATAATAGCGTTTAGATAATGCTAGCGCTGGACATTCTTTAGGCTCGTTGCATGTTGTGGTAGTCGCCGCCATTTTAAAACCGTGTCGAGAGGGACGGCTGCTGGCTTATCCACAAAATCCTGCTGCATCTTCAATAGTTAAGGTAACTGTTTTCTTTTATTTGCTCTTAGACATGTGTAGTATATATATAAGCTTGTGGTGGTAGGCTGGATGGTGTGTTGATGGCCCTGGAGGCGTGTTGATGGCCTGGAGGCGTGTTGATGGCCCTGGCTGGATGGTGTGTTGATGGTGGTGTTGTGTTGATGGCCCTGGAGGTGTGTTGATGGTGGTGTTGTGTTGATGGCCCTGGAGGTGTGTTGATGGTGGTGTTGTGTTGATGGCCCTGGAGGTGTGTTGATGGTGGTGTTGTGTTGATGGCCCTGGAGGTGTGTTGATGGTGGTGTTGTGTTGATGGCCCTGGAGGTGTGTTGATGGTGGTGTTGTGTTGATGGCCCTGGAGGCGTGTTGATGGCCCTGGAGGTGTGTTGGTGGCCCTAGCTGGAGGTGTGTTGATGGCCCTATATATTATATTAGGAATATCAGAGGTCCCAGGACAATTATTGTGCATGTGTAGTATGTATATTTATGTAGTATATTTGGCATATTTAATGGCATTTAGTTAAGGCCACTTAGTGGCATGTCTCTGCACCGTTTCCAGTTTGTTGATATGCTTTCTAAGATATGGGCACCATACAACTGCTGCATACTCCAACTTTGGTGTAACAAAAATTGTGAACAATTTCAAAATTTTCAAAATTTCAATTTCAAAATTTCAAAAAATGCATTTTTATATCATTAGTATTGAATAATAATAATGCAAATAATTGACTTATAAATGATGTACAATTAATTGGTAGGTGATATTATATTATTAATATTTTTTCATTCTTGCAAAGCCTTAACAAAGCCATTAACATGTTAATATAAACTTGATCACCTTCCACTTATTTTCTCATGTGCTACCTACATGTACAAAACCTTATTCCTAAATGCATATTTTGTTCTGAAGCTTGTCCTTTATATGTTGTGTATCACCATCTCTGGAGAGTTTTATCTGATTGATGTATAAATTACTTTTAATTTTACAGAATATTATTGTTATACTGAATTTATTATTATATAAATAACTTAATTTTACAGAATCATCTATCAACGCACATCCACAAGTTGAGGAGGAGGATGTGACCTTCCAGATTTCTCAAGTACTGAAACATAGACCAAACAGGCCTGGTGGATCTAGGTACAAGGTAAAATAATTTAAATTTTTTTTTTTTTTTTCCTAATTGTCCGATATATATATATATATATATATATATATATATATATATATATATATATATATATATATATATATATATATATATATATATATGTCGTACCTAGTAGCCAGAACGCACTTCTCAGCCTACTATGCAAGGCCAAATTTGCCTAATAAGCCAAGTTTTCCTGAATTAATATATTTTCTATAATTTTTTTCTTATGAAATGATAAAGCTACCCATTTCATTATGTATGAGGTTAATGTTTTTTTATTGGAGTTAAAATTAACGTAGATATATGACCGAACCTAACCAACCCTACCTAACCTAACCTAACCTATCTTTATAGGTTAGGTTAGGTTAGGTAGTAGAGAAAGTTAGGTTAGGTTAGGTAGGTTAGGTAGTCGAAAAACAATTAATTCATGAAAACTTGGCTTATTAGGCAAATCGGGCCTTGCATAGTAGGCTGAGAAGCGAGTTCTGGCTACTAGGTACGACATATATATATATATATATATATATATATATATATATATATATATATATATATATATATATATATATATAGTGTGTGTGTGTGTGTCGTACCTAGTAGCCAGAACGCACATCTCAGCCTACTATACAAGGCCCGGTTTTCCTAATAAGCCAAGTTTTCATGAATTAATGTTTTTTCGACTACCTAACCTAACATTTTCAGCTACCTAACCTAACCTATAAAGATAGTTTAGGTAGGGTTGGTTAGGTTCGGTCATATATCTATATTAATTTTAACTCCAATAAAAAAAGAATTGACCTCATACATAATGAAATGGATAGCTTTATCATTTCATAAGAAAAAAAATAGAGAAAATATATTAATTAATGAAAACTTGGCTTATTAGGCAAATCGGGCCTTGCATAGTAGGCTGAAAAGTGCATTCTGGCTACTAGGTACGACATATATATATATATATATATATATATATATATATATATATATATATATTATATATAGTTATAGTTAGTGTGTGTGTAAATACCTAAGTGTAGTTACAGGATGAGACCGTCTTCCCAGCACTCTTTGTCATATAACGCTTTGAAACTACTGACAGTCTTGGCCTCCACCACCTTCTCACCTAACTTGTTCCAACCGTCTACCACGCTATTTGCGAAAGTGAATTTTCTTATATTTCTTTAGCATCTGTGTTAAGCTAGTTTCAATCTATGACCTCCTGTTCTTGAAGTTCCAGGTCTCAGGAAATCTTCGCTGTCGATTTTATCAATTCCTGATACTATTTTGTATGTAGTGATCATATCACCTCTTTCTTCTGTCTTTTAGTTTTGGCATATTTAATGCCTCTAACCTCTCCTCGTAGCTCTTGCCCTTCAGTTCTGGGAGCCACTTAGTAGCATGTCTTTGCACCTTTTCCAGTTTGTTGATGTGCTTCTTAAGATATGGGCCAACTTCTGTTGTTGGGCACCACACAACAGCTGCATATTCTAGCTTTGGCGTAACAAAAGTCATG